>NC_064818.1:50698873-50837039 GCF_023721935.1 Panthera uncia
AGCACTTTATAAAATAGTAAAATGCTATTTTATGTATTAGGCACACAAAAGGTGTTTAAGATTCTCAAAAAACTAATAGTTGTGGCACCCCCCCCCCCCCCCCCCCCCCGCCTTCCTTTATATTTGTCATCTTAATGTGGGCTGGCCCTGCATACAAGTTGAATACAAAGATGATTGATTCATTTGAGGAATACTGACAGGCCCAACAGATTAAAATATGTCAACCTATTAGGGCTTATAATTGGTTTTTGGGTGGCAGGTTTTTTGTTTGTTTTTTTTTTAATTTTTTTTTTTAACGTTTATTTATTTTTGAGACAGAGAGAGACAGAGTATGAACAGGGGAGGGGCAGAGAGAGAGGGAAACACAGAATCTGAAATGGGCTCCAGGCTCTGAGCTGTCAGCACAGAGCCTGACGCGGGGCTCGAACTCACGGACCGTGAGATCAAGACCTCAGCCGAAGTCGGACGCTTAACCGACTGAGCCACCCAGGTGCCCCGGTGGCAGTTTTTGAGGGACAGAATTTAGCTCCGAAACCTGCCTGTATGTTTGTTTTTCTGATGCACATTTTATCCTTGAGAAGACTAAGGAAATGTGTGCAACGCATAAGTTGTTTTTTTTGCCTCTAGGTTAAAAGTTAGGTATTTGATAGTGAATTATTAACTATTTGTATTTATTGAATTTATATAGTAAATATTGAGTGCCTACATATACCCAGTACCACTCTAGATCCTTGGTAGTGAACATAACCGAAAATGCTCATATGGAGCTTAAATTCTAGTGAGGTTTGTTCCAATAAACTGTGAAATTAAATGAAGATTGTGTTTCATTGTAACATGGATTGTGTATTCAGTTTATACTACTTAGTCTTTCAGGGTTTTTTAACTAATGGCAACTTTTTTTTTTTTTTACATTTATTTATTTTTGATAGAGACCGAGCACAAGTAGAGGAGGGGCAGAGAGAGAAGGAGACACAGAATCGGAAGCAGGCTCTAGGCTCCGAGCTGTCAGCCTAGAGCCTGATGTGTGGCTCGAACTCACAAACCATGAGATCATGACCTGAGCCAAAGTCGGACGCTTAACCAACTGAGTCAGCCAGGCTCCCCAATGGCAACTTATTAATAGCTGAAGTTGAACTGCTTTGTCCTTTGTGAATAAATTTAATTTAGCAATTATTTATCTTGATAAATTTTATTGCAGTATTTGCAGGTGGAAAGAGTATATATAGATATTTTGATTGCCTTTCATTTTGGTAACAATAAGCACATGTCCTGTGTAAATTTATTATTGAATCTTTTAAATTGCTGTGGGTAGGGGTGCCTGGGTGGCTCAGTCGGTTAAGCATCGGACTTCTCACGTCATGATCTCACGACTGGCGAGATGGAGCCCACATCAGGTTCTGCTGTCCACACAGAGCCCTCTTGGTATCCTCTGCCCACTCTCTCTCTGTCTCAAAAATAAATTTTAAAGAACATTAAAAAAAATAAATTGTTGTGGGCAAGCAATTTTTGAGAGTAGTGGAAAGGGGGTGGTTTTCTAGTATCATGAATGATTTAGGATCACAAATCATTGCCTTGAAATTATAAGCATTTATAAACTCAAACCCTTTGGGGAGCCTTTGGGGTGACTCAGTTAAGCATCCGACTTCGGCTCAGGTCGTGATCTCGTGGTTCATGAGTTTGAGTTCCACATTGGGCTCTGTGCTAATAGCTCAGAGCCTGGAGCCTGCTTCAGATTCTGTCTGTCTGTCTCTCTCTCTCTCTCTCTCTCTCAAAAATAAACATTAAAAAATAGAAAAGTTTATAAACTCAAACCCTTTATATCATTACTCTGTCACCATCTGTTTTCTTGATTTCTCTTATGTTTCTCAAAATTAGGATTAAATGTATACAGAGTACAAAGAATATTGTAACAAACTGCAGGAATGGATCTTGTATTTGAAGCTTGGGCCTACTGAGTGATCCTTCTGAAAACTTGACTTATGTATACTCCATCTCACAGTAATACTCAGGAGTTTGTTGATGTTGTATTACATCACTTACGTGGCACCTGGTGAGTAGGCAAGGCACTTAGCCGGTGTCCCAAAACAGTCAGATGGGAGGGAAAGCGGGGAGAATAATCTGTTCCCTGTCCCTCTCCTGCAGTTACAAAGTGAATTAGAATCCTCACTCTAAAAGCGTTATCAACCAAAAGTGTACATCCCTTTAGAAGATGTAGACTATTCTGATAGGAACATGCCATATTATTTTCAGATTTGTATAATTATCTCTTAGTTTGCATTAAAGCAATTTCTCATTTTCTGTGTCAGTTGGTATCTCTTCAGTCACATCTCTATCCCATTTTGACAATTAACAGACCAATACCTGGAATTAAAAACCATAGCAATTAGTTATGTTTGCTTTCATCTGTATGTTAAAAGTGGAAGGATTACAGAAAACATCTCCTTTGACTACTCTCATCAGTCCCATATCTTCTCCCCATCCCCATTTCACTCTTATAAATGGGTTTATATTTTTCCAGGCTCCTTTGTTTAATGCTTTTATTTAAAAAAAATTTTTTTAGTTTATTTTATTTTTTGAGAGAGAGAGAGGAGAGCACGAATCCCAAGCAGACTCCACACTGTCAGCAGAGCCTGATATGGGGCTCCAACTCACGAACCATGAGATCATGACCTGAGCTGAAATCAAGAGTCAGACACTTAACCTATGAGCCACCCAGATGCCCCTGTTTAATGTTTTCAGGTATACCATATATAATTCGTGATTTTGTTTCTAAAATTTGAATGTATCAGTCTACAATTTGCTTTTTTAAATACAGTTTTGAGTTCTATGATACCCAGCAATTAAAGAGAATGTATATATAGTATTCATTGGATTGACATTCTTTTTTTCTTAATCCATTCCCCTGTTTATGATATTTAGGTCCTTATTTTCTCTTCTTTAGCTCTCCTTATAATTTGACTTTCATTCCCCTTTCTTAGCTCTACTAAAAGTATACTAAAGATCACTAATAATTTCTTAATCAGTAAATCTAATACCTTTTTTACTTGGTCTTCGTATCCTCGGTATATGCGTAATAAAGTTGAAACTGATTACCACCACCCCCTAACTTCTTGAAATTATATTCTATTATACTGTACTATTTTTCTATCTTTTGCTTATTTTCCCCTCATATATTAGCTTTTCTCCCTTCAATTACATAAGTATGGTTTAAGCCTCCACACTTACCATTCTTCTCTGAAGTGTACCCACTTATTATCTCACTTTCACCTCTGTTTGAATGACTCCCAGATGAGCGTCTTTATTCCTGACCGCTTTCCCACATTTTAGTGTCTCTTTCCTAGCTGGCCAATAGACATTCCCATTTGTATATACATGTTATTACTAGCGCCTTAATATGTCTAAACTGATATTTCCCTAGCTTTTACTTGTCTTCCCAATTTTTGTTCTTTGATTAGACCCCATCCTTCTAGTCCACCACTTTTTTTCTTTTTGCTTCTTTCTCTCCAGATTCACTCATCAGATATTGTAGATTCTTCTTTCTCTGGCTCTACTTTTTCTCTTCTAGTTTGACTTAGTGTGATACCAGGATTGGCCAAGGCATAATTATAATCACATCATTTCCATGCTTCAAAACCTGCCAGTCTACATCACCTATGGGATAAAATGTAAACTTTCAAGATCTAGTGAAGGGGTTTAGATCTATTAATGTAATTCAGCCTCAACCTACCTTAATCATACTCTTCTGCATTCCACTACATTGTTCTCTGAATATGTCATTTCCTTATTTTTGTTTTAGATGACTTCCTCCCTTTTAACACCTGGCTAACTCTTACCCTTCTTTAGAATTCAGCTCAAATATCACCTTGAAGCATTGCACAGCTCCTTCAGACAGAGTGAGTTACTCCTTCCTGTGTTTCCATAGAACTTTTGTGCATTTATTATAGAAAATCACATTGTATTATAATTTTGTTAACACATCTATCCCATGTCTTAGAGCCTTCCACACACACCTGATACCACCACCACCATGCATGTTTAACTGGAAGTTCGTTGAGAATGGAAACTATTTCCTATCCCTTTTACCCACAAAGGTCTGGTACCTTGGATACGTTATTGAATCGGTGTCTTTCTTTTCATCCTTTATGACATATCAGTGCTTAGAATAATCTTAGCAGAAGCACAATTTAAAGAACCAACTCATTTGCTCAACCACCTGTATTTTATTGCTTATTATGCTTAAGTTCAAATTATTTGGCCTGGCCTTCAAGACCCTTCATAATCATATGTATTGTGCTCCCTATTATGTTTAAGACACTGAGTTTATGGCTGGCACCAACTACCTTTTTAAACCTTTGCTTCTCTTTAAGAATGAGTATGTACAGAGACACCTGGGTGGCTCAGTCGGTTAAGCATCCAACTGGATCTCAGCTTAGGTCTCGATCTCGGGGTCGTGAATTGAAGCCCTGCATTGGGACATCACTGGGCATGAAGCCTACTTAAAAAGGAAGAAAAAACTAATAATAATACATACATGTTTGTTGCCCAGGCCAAACTGATTTGCTCACTGTCCTCTGAACACAAGATGTTCTTTTTAGCATCTTGTCTTTCAAAGTTCTACCCATCATTCAACACCCATTTTAGGTTCTGCCTCATTTATAAAGCTTTTCTAACCATCTCAGAAATATTTTTCCCCTCTTCTCTAGACTCTGTAGCAGTCCTTTACATGCCATACATACAGCAGTCCTTTACATGATACAACTGTTGTATCAGTTGTATCAACATCAGTTGATGAGACATAATATTTATATGGCACAGTGAAATAGACTGGAAGGGGTTTAGATCTCTGGTGAAAGCTCCTTATGGCTGTTTAAAAGTACCTTGGAAAAAATGAAACAATTTCTTGTACTGGCTATAATTTTCTATGAAATAAGAAGTGGAAACATTTCTCAGAATTCACTATACATATGGCAGCATGATGCAGTGAAGAAAGCTAATGTTTTGGAGTTGAGGCCTAGGTTGCATACGTGCCTCTCTGTAAGACGTTGAGCAGATTACTTAACCTTTCTAGGCTTTTGTTTCCTTGTTTATTTAAGATGGAAATAATTACTCTTGCAGAGTTTCTGAATATCAGAGACAAAGGGGATGGCATGTATATGCTTGATGGGAGTGTATTTCCCTTCAGTTTTACCCTTTGGTAATGTGTTGTGATTGTGGTTTTATCTTTTGATGAATTCAGATACTTTAACTTCCATTCCACTTGTGTGAACAGACACATAAAGGGCTTTTTATTCTTCTTGATGGTACAGTTCCTGTTTCAGAATACATGGGGTGTGAAACTTTTAATCGTGAGACAAAACAGTGTGCAGTTTTTTCCATTGTTAAATGAGGCCTTCCTTGCATTAACCAGAGTATGGGTCTCTAAAGCATGTTCTGAATTAAGGACTGCTTGTTGTCTTTACTTAAAACAATCCTGCAAATACATTGTTGAGGCACCATATATAATACAACAGCAGTAATTTAAAGCTTGTTTCATCGTTCTCTCTCCTACGTCCTGGAATTCCATTCTGCTACACTCCAGTTTTAATCAAAGTGATCTCTAAGGCAGGAGCCTATGATTTCCCAGATCTTTCTAATAATCCAAGATAGACACCTGCAATTTGAGTCTGTAAAGATAAACTTTACTGACAGTTTTATTAGATAACCATACTTATTTAGTAAATAAATGTGCTGTTGAGAAACTTTTATTGGTAAAGTTTCCTCCCCTTTTTTCCATGTACTTTTAAAAAATAACCATATAAACAGTGGATGAGTCACAAATGAGCCCTATGATGTGAGGTTATCTTTGTCATCCATCCTTTCCTAACTGGTTTATAATATCTAGGTTTACCTTACGGGGCGCCTGGGTGGCGCAGTCGGTTAAGCGTCCGACTTCAGCCAGGTCACGATCTCGCGGTCCGTGAGTTCGAGCCCCGCATCAGGCTCTGGGCTGATGGCTCGGAGCCTGGAGCCTGTTTCCGATTCTTTGTCTCCCTCTCTCTCTGCCCCTCCCCTGTTCATGCTCTGTCTCTCTCTGTCCCAAAAATAAATAAAAAACGTTGAAAAAAAAAAATTAAAAAAAAAAAAAATCCGCTCCAACTATGTTGGTGTTCTTATTGTCCATGATCATATGCTTATTTCTGTCTTGTTTATGCAATTTTTCTTAGTTTGAATACCCTTACTCTTTTCATTTCCCAATCCAGCTTAAATTCTCATCTGTAGTTACGTCCTTTTCATGAAACCATCTCAGCTGCATCGTACTGTCATCCTCACATTTCTATATAACTTATTACTCACATTGTAATATCTTTCCTTGGCACTTAATGTAGTCCTTGTGGCATCAAATAATGAATGTACTTAGTAGGTACTCAAGCTGATTCAAGAGGAGATCTTGAATAATCTTAGATTTTAGACAAACTAGCCATGTATTCCTTGAGCAGTGTATAAAGCTTATTGTTAGGATCTGTACCTGGAAAAAAGTTACAGTTTTAAAATCATGTAGTATAAAATAATCTTTTGTAAAGGGTGGCATGTTATATGTACAGATTTAGTGATATTACCAATACTGTTGAGTCTACACATTTATTTTGAAGAATAACAATCTTTAGATTCATCATTTTTTTCTTCATATTGTGATAATAGTGATTTGTTCTTTAACCTTTGAGCCAATTGTGGTAATTCCCAGATTTTCCTTTACTTTGTAAAGTAATGTGCCCCAACTTGCCAGGTGGGAAGGTGTAGAAGTAAATAGTGTGTACCTGAGCAAGCAGGAGCCATTTAAAGAGATAGTAGAGGGGCACCTGGGTGGCTCAGTCGGTTAAGGGTCCGACTTCAGCTCAGGTCACGATCTCGCGGTCCGTGAGTTTGAGCCCCGTGTCAGGCTCTGGGCTGATGGCTCAGAGCCTGGAGCCTGCTTCCAATTCTGTGTCTCCCTCTCTCTCTGCCCCTCCCCCGTTCATGCTCTGTCTCTCTCTGTCTCAAAAATAAATAAACATTTAAAAAAATTTTTTAAAAAAAGATAGTAGAAGGAAAAGAAGGGTGGAAGAAAATGAATTGAGAGGATTTGAATGAATATCTTATGCAGTGGTATTGGCCTATTGAAAACATGTGTGTGTGGTGGGGGCGGGAGGGGTGGTGATTAGGAATCCAGGACTTTTTCCACTGAATACCAGGGTGCCAAGCAGAATTCCCTTATGTGCTAATTTAGGTAACAAATTGCATCCATAACATTTAGCCATAGATGTAAAGTTGACACCATCTTTGTCATCTTTTTTAAGTTTATTTATTTTGAGAGAGAGCAAGCTGGAGCAGGGGAGGGGCAGAGAGAGGCGGGGGGGGGGGGGGGGGAGAGAGAGAGAGAGAGAGAGAGAGAGAGAGAATGAGAATGAGAATGAGAATGAGAATGAGAATGAGAATGAGAGAATTCTAAGCAGGCTCCGTGCTGTCAATGCAGAGCCCACTGTGGGGTTCGATCCCACGAACCGTGAGATCATGACCTGAGCCAAAACCAAGAGTCAGACACTTAACTAACTGAGCCACTCAAGCACCCCAGACACCATTCCCGTCTTTATCAGTACCATTATTACTAGTGTTCATTTAGTGGTTTTATATATGGCAGGCAATGCTTATGTAGTTTCATGATCATTTGTTTAATCTTTTACAATAGGAGATCTTAACATTAAACCTTTTTAATGCTGACCATTCCTTTGGCAGACTGGTTAAGCCTTTGGGTTCCTGCTCAGAATGTTTTGAAAGAACACAAAAGAACACAAAATACATAGTATCAGAAATGAGGGGCGTCTGGGTGGTTCAGTCTGTTAAGTACCCAACTTTTAATTTCAGCTCAGGTCGTGATCTTATCATTCATTGGTGAGTCCAAGTCCTGTGTCAGGCTCTGCACTGGCAGTGTGAAGCCTGCTTGCAACTCTCTCTCTGCCCCTCCCTCACTTGCCCTCTCTCTCTTTCAAAAATAAACAAACAAAAAAGGAAAATAAATGAAACCAATCAACCTGTTAAAAATCTGATAAAGTAATGTGAGCTTTATTTAATACCTTAAAATACAAGCTGTATTGGTTGGTCTGATAACTACATTCAGATTTGCAATGAGTAAATGTTATTTTGGGATCTGCACAGGTAGCTGTAAAATAATATGAAAATTTCTGGTCAATATACTGTAATTTCTAATTGCTGTACTGTTAATATTATTATGGTTTGCTTACATTCATCATTGGAGGAAAATTAAATTTTATTTAGAGGTTAGCAAAAGTGAAGATGTAATTTCTTTCCCCATCCAAATTTTCTGGGATAAGTTTTCATGGACCCCAGATTAAGAACCCCTGCCTTACAATACAAGAGATTCTGTTGTTACACCTATAATAAGTGGTAAACAGGGGTTTGAACTTGAACAGTCTGGCCCCACACCCCAAGTTCTTTGCTCCGTTATAGAACACCTTGAAGTTGCATAGTCTTTTCCCCACATTTAGCTAGCTGTTTACCTTAGGAGAAAAAAAAAAAATCTTGAACATTTTACTTCTTGTTTAAATTAAAAAACACACTTGATCTTAGCCAAAAGGCTGAGAAGTGGTTTAAATTAAAAACCAAATAATTTTAAAATTTTTATGTTGGGTGTAAAATGAAATTTCATTTCTGTGTTATGGTTAATACAGTATTTGAGGCTTAAAAGAATAAAGAGGAATGACTATAGCAGAGATTCTCAAACTTTAGGTATTGTGATCATCTGTAGGGCTTGTTACAATGTCAGCAGTTCCTCAAAAAATTAAAAATGGAATACTGTGTGATCCAACAGTGCCACTTCTGGGCATATACCTCAGAGAATTGAAAGCAGGGTCTCAAATATTTGTACACCCATGTTCATAGCGGTGTTATTCACAGTAGCTAAATATGGAAGCAACCCAAGTATCTATTGAACAATGAACAGATAAGCAAAATGTGGTATATACATACAATGGAGTATTATTCAGCCTTAAAAAGGAAGGATATTTTGCAGTGTGTTCCAACATGGATGAACTTGGAGGACATTATGCTAAGTGAAATAAGCCAAAGACAAATACTAGATGATTCCACTTATTTGAGGTACTTAGAATAGTCAAAACCATGAAGACACTATAATGGTGGTTGTCAGGGACTAGGGAAAGGAGGATTGGGGAGTTGTTTAATAGGTACAGTTTCAGTTTTACAAGGTAAAAGAGCTACAAGATGAGTGGTGGTGATGGTTGTACAACATTGTGAATGTATTTAATACCACTAAATTGCACACTTAAAAATGGTTAAGATGGGGGGTGGGGGGTGCCTGGGTAGCTCAGGCAGTTGAGTGTCCAACTCTTAATTTTGGCCCAGGTCATGATCTCCCGGTCACGGAATTGAGCCCCGTGTGTCAGGCTCTGCGCTGAGCGTGGAGCCTGCTTAAGATTCCCTCTCTCCCTCTATCCATCTCCCCCTACCTCTCTCTCTCTCAAAAAAAAAAAAAAAATAGTGGGATGCCTAGATGCCTTAAACGTCCAACGTCGGCTCAGGTCATGATCTTGTGTCCTTTGAGCTCAAGCCCCATGTCAGCCTCTGTGCTGACAGCTCAGAGCCTAAGAGCCTGTTTCTGATTCTGTGTCTCCTGCTCTCTGCCCCTCTCCCATTTGCTTTCTGTCTGTCTCAAAAATAAACATTAAAAAAAAATTTTAATAGTTAAGATGATACATTTTATGTGTATTTTACCACAATAAAAATTTTAAATTAAAAAAAATTTTTTAAGTTTATTTGGAGAGAGAGGGTGAGTGCTCTAGTGGGGGAGGGGCCGGGGGGGGGTGGAAAGAAAATCCCAAGCAGGCTCCACACTGCCAGCACAGAGCGTGGGGGAGGGGTGAACTCACAAACCATGAGATCATGACCTGAGCTGAAATCAAGAGTTGGACACTTAACCAACTGAGCCACCTAGGCTCCCCTAAAATGTTTTTGAATGATTTTTTTTAAATGTAGTATCAGGTCCCTCCCCGAGAGTTTCTGATTCTGTTGGTCTTGGGTGGCCTGAGAATTTGTATTTCTAGTAAATTCTCAAAAGATGTTTGTGCATCACATTGAATACCACTTTCTAAGAGATTGGAGGATTGAAGGTGGGTGGGGAATGACTTAAAGAGAGACTTAGAGGGGCACCTGGGTGGCTCAGTCGGTTAAGCGTCCGACTTTGGTTCATGTCATGATCTCACAATTTGTGGGTTCGAGCCCCACGTCAGGCTCTGTGCTGACAGCTCAGAGTCTGGAGCCTGTTTCAGATACTGTGTCTCCCTCTCTCTCTGCCCCTCCCCTGTTCATGCTCTATCTCTGTCTCAAAAATTAAAAAAAATAATAATAAACAGTAAAAAAAGAAAAACTTAAAGTTTGGTCTGAAATTACAACCTTTTCTAGGGTGTGGACTTCGAAAAGATTTTGGCTTTGTCCTTTGAAATGGGAAAGAGCCAGTTATTCTCACCTTTTAGGATATTCAAAATGTATCCCATAATTCATAACATTAAAATTGTAATAACTTGAATTCAAGTAGAATTGTTATATTGACCTGAATGTAAATATTATGGTGTTATCAGTAAAAATTTTTAATTTGAACATGTTGGGTTTTATCTTTTTTATCTGTGTTTATCTAAAAAATGACCTGATCCAGTAGCAAAATCAAGAACGTATTTTGCCCAGTGTAAAAAATAGAAAAGCTTGCAAGATTTAAAGTACTTGCAGTAGAAATTAGGTGTATTTAAGACTTATCTGTTCAAGTTCTGAACAGTAGAGAACAAAGGTGTTGACAAAAAATACTGTGTGTATTTATAAAAGCTGTTTGGAGTTTATATCATATGATTGTTCTGGGGCCATCTCTTCTATCTAATTTTTCACACTATCAAGATTGTTTGAGTTGCACCTGTTGGGAAATCTGCCCCAGACTGGTTAAACTTAAAACCACACACACAGCTATAGGTTTATGTAAGTGAACAGTGTAAGAGTATATTTAGCTTTAAGCACAGCTTGATCCATGTCTCAAAGCCATCAGTTTCCATCTTTCAGCTTCCTCTGGTTTCTTTAGGCTGCACATGGTGGTTCTCTTGGCAGTAATAGCATTACACCTTCATTTAGCCTCACACCTTCCTGCCTTAAAGCTCTGTAGAAAAGAGAAAGCCTGTGTACCAGCTTTCCCAGCAAAAATTCTAAGATTCACTCTGATAATACCAGCTTCATGGGCCCAGTCTTCCAATCACTATAATTTGGAGTTAGGATACACCCTTAAACCAGTCTAAGGATTACTTTTCCTGGAGCTGGGGATAGGGGAGGACTAACTGCCTAAACCACATACAGGACTGATGTTAGAGGGAAGGGTGGGACATTGTTCCTTAAAAAGAGGAGAAATCGTGCTGTACATTAAACCATAAGCTTCTACTCTCTCATTCTAAGATCTTGAGAATAAACCTGTCATTTTCAGTCCCCTCTTTTTCTCACTGAAAGAAGGCAGAGAATTAGAGAATAAATAGCTGAAATAGATTTCACCAAAAAGGGAGTAGGATATGGGGAATCAGAGAGGGAAAGCATAATTATAAGACCTTCTCAGCTGTTGTTCCTGGTCAGTCTATCAGAAGTTTTTAAAAAATGAGGAAAGAGGCACTTGGGTGGCTCAGTTGGTTAAGCGTCCGACTTCGGCTTAGGTCATGATCTCGCAGTTTGTGAGTTCGAGCCCCGCATCCGGCTCTATGCTGATAGCTCAGAGCCTGGAACCTGTTCCAGATTCTGTCTCCCTTTCTCTCTGCCCCTCCCCCGCTCACACTCTGTGTCTCTCAAAAATAAATATTAAAATTTTTTTAAATGAAAAAAAGGATTCATACACATTCATATTTTGTTCCTTCCCCTCCTTTTTTCCAACCCTGAAGACTAGTAACTCTGTCCTATATAATATAGGCTGTTTGCCTAAAAACATTCGTGTAACCATTTTTATTTTTATATGGTTATATATTCCCATCTATCTGGCCCTTATATCACAGACTGATGTTAAATAGAGTAAACTCCTATATGTAGTAAGGTTGTAAATCAATAAATTCTTTAGAAATTAGCATTTTCTGTAGTGTTACGTTTTTTTTTTTGTTTTTGTTTTTTTTGAAGTGAACATAACCTCAAGATTTTAAAATATGAAGCTTAGAACTGGACCATGTGACATGTGGCCCTTTTCTCTTATCTCCTCCCAGTTCAAAATGCTTGCCTCTCAATAGCCGGCATTCTCTTAGATCTGCAGTTGGGCTCAACACATTAAAGCCTCAGCACAGTCTTCTTTGTAGTTTTAGCCTTTTTTGGGAAAATCGGCTTAGGCTACCCACCATGGCCATTCTGCTTCCTGTCATAAACGCCACTTTTCCTGGTCATAAAGAGAATCTTTCCCTTCCTTGTACTGTGTCACTTCATGGAGTTGGTGCTTGCAACACTTCTTGCAGAAAGTCCGGCCGGTTTTTGGAATTCACCATGGTTGCAAGAGCACTGTCAGCATACATAGTTCTATACTGTTATTTATATGAAAAAAGCACTTATTTCTGACTTAAGCAAATCTAGTAAATGTCTCCTTCATAATGGTTTGCTTTCACCAATCTCTTTGCCTTTTTTTTTTTTCCCTACCTGCCATTTTTCTATACCATCAGTTCTCAAACTTTACCTCAGGATCACCTTCAGAGAATTCAAGGCGCTTCTTCAGAGTTTCAGATTAAGTAGATCTGGGGTGGAACCAGAGAATTTGCAAGTTCCCAAGTGATCTTGAAACTGCTGGTCCAGGAAACTTTGTTTCAAGAATCTCTGTAATCATTTGTCCCTGCCTTTGCTAATTTCTACTATCCCTCCTCCCTGAAGCCTTCTCTGATCTATCCAAATTGATCCTTCAATTTCTTCTTAAGGTATGCCTATGGTAATTTCTGGAACCTTATTAAATCTTCTGTTTGTTGGATGTGACCCCAGTTAATTTATAGGATTTTCCAAATAGATACAATCTTCCATTTATTTTATTTGTGCAGCCACATGGACCCAGTGAATACTCAGTAAATGTTGCTGGCAATGTCTCTACTATTGTTAGAGATTTCCATTTCATATTTATCTGTATCTAAACTATAATTTTTAGATGAAGTGATTTAGTGTTATCAGAAGTTTCCTATTTGATCTCAAATGACCATCATCAGATTAACACTAACAGTTGAAATAAAGAGAAAATGGATGTGGTAAGTTGGTAGATGTTGAAAATCAGGCACACTTTTTTGAGAGTATTGGTATCAATAAGGTTTCTTTTAATATCTCATCTGTAAGATAATTTCAATTAATCTGTATGAGGCTTAGCTTCAAAACCCAAATTTGTAAACTGTATACTATCACTATGAATCAAACAAAACAAGGTTATTTGTGTTAACAATTCTTATTAGGTTTAACTCCTAATGAGTTTCCACTGTAAATCACCGTTCAACTACCTTATCTACCATAGTTGTGAAATTAGAAAACATCCGAAAGTGCTTGCTTTAAATGTCAGTTGAGTACCTTCTAAAAAGTAAAACTGTAAAAGTGTTTAGGAGTGAAATATACTGATGCCTCAACATTGAAGTAATCAAAAGTAAAAGATTGATAAATGAATATGGAGTAAAGGACATATAAAGCAAAATTACAAGAATTATAGAATGTAGATATTGAGAAAAAGGGTAGTCACTGAACAGTTTTTCAGCTTTTTTTGAAAGTTTGAAATTTTTCATAATAAAATTTTAGGAAAGGGGCACCTGGGTGGCTCAGTCAGTTGAATGTCCCACTCTTGATCTCAGCTCAGGTCACGATTTCACAGTAGGCGAGATCGAGCCGAGCCCCCTGTCAGACTGCATTGACAGCACAGAGCCTGCTTGGGATTCTGTCTCTCTGCCCCTCCCCTGCTTGTGCGCTCGCTCACTCTTGCTCGAGCACTCTCCCTCTCTCTCAAAATAAATAAATAAGGGGCACCTGGTGGCTCAGTCGGTTGGGTGTCCACCGACTCCAGCTCAGGTCACGGTTCGTGGTTCGAGCCCCACGTGGGGCTCTGTGCTGACAGCTCAGAGTGGAGCCTGCTTCCAATTCTGTGTCTCCCTCTCTCTGGCCCTCCCCCCTCACATTCTGTCTCACTTTCTCACTCAAAAATAAATAAACATTAAAAAAAATTTTTTTTAATAAATAAACTTTAAAAAATGTTTAAGAAAGATAAACTTACACTGACGAGAATTTATGGGGAATATAGTTATACAAGTAATTGCGTTAAATTGAAATACGAGATTGCCATTTATGTAGGTCTAAAACAGATGAATGTAGGCAATTTCGTTTGGTTCAGCCTGGTACTAAGGTTTTGAGGAGATATATTTTTACGTTTTTTTTTTTTCCTGGTGACTGAAATTGGGTTTATTCGATTCACCTTAATGCTGATTAATTATGCTGGTCTAGATGTACTTAGCTACATATGCTGCTCATTGTTGAAATGAAAATCTTAGAAGAACCTAGAACGTTTCTAGGTATTATGCCTGTTTTGTTATCACAACTGTATATCTCATTTCCCAGAGGTAAACAAATACAAAATTTCCTCAGTTGTGGGGCACATATATTCTAACACCTCAGTTAACCAAGTCTGTTTGCTTATACTTGTCATTTGAAATGTATGCAAAACTTTGTAAATTATATAGTTATACCCAAACTGTGGATAGTGACGATGGTTGTACAACAGTAAGAATGTACGTCATGCTACTGAACTATACTCTTAAAAGTTGTAAATTTTATGTATATTTCCCCACAATAAAATTTAAAAGATGGAGAGAAGGAAGGGGCACTTTTAGATAACCATAAGGTAGTATGAGGGCTGAGACAGCTTGACTGAGGTGGGTCATGGTGCTAAACAAACACTGCCTACCTCCCATTTTTACCTAGGTCGTATGAAACCTGATTGAATTTGAAAGCTGAATAAAGTCACAGTTTTGGATGTTGCTATGAATTAAGTATTTTTCCCCTGTTCTGGGGTGCTTGGCTGGCTCAGTCAGTGGAGCATGCAACTCTTGTTCTAAGGGTCATGAGTTCAAGCCCCACAGTGGGCATGGAACCTACTTAAAAAAAAAAAAAAAATAGGAAGTTTTCTTACCTGTTCTAATTGGAAGTTTTTAATTGGAGCACCCAGTTAAAATATATGTTGTTCTACAAGGACTGGAGACCTCATGAATCTACAGTACCTGACTAGTCTTTCCCATTGAGCATAGTTAAGCTAGTTCTGACAGAAGCAATTTAATTAAATGAAAAGTGCAAAGTAGATGGACACCTGGGTGGCTCAGTTGGTTAAGTGTCCAACTTCAGCTCAGTTCATGATCTCAGCTGTTGGTAGGTTTGAGCCCCCGTGTCAGGCTCTGTGCTGGCAGCTCTGGAGCCTGGAGCCTGCTTCGGATTCTCTGTCTCCTCTCTCTGCCCCTCCCCTGCTTGTGCATGCACACGTGCCTGTGCACTCTCTCATTCTCTTTCAAAAATAAACATTAAAACATTTTTTAGAGTGCACAGTAGAGGGGCTCCCGGATGGCTCAGTCAGTTGGGCGGCTGACTTTAGCTCAGGTCATGATCTCGCGGTTTGTGAGTTCTAGCCCCGCATCAGGCTCTGTGCTGACAGCTCGGAGCCTGGAGCCTGCTTCGGATTCTGTGTCTCCCTCTCTCTCTCTGCCCTTCCCCCATTCACGCTCTGTCTCTCTCTCTCAAAAAAATGAATAAATGTTAAAAAAAATTTTTTTTAAGTGCACAGTAGATAACAAGCTTCAGTTAGCAGTTTCTAATTGTACACACTTCGATGGGGGTGGGGAGAAGTGAATGGTCTCATGGAGTTAAACTGTATTTGCCCTAATGAAAATCAGTGCCAACTTGTGTCAATTGGGAGAAAAAATAATGAATTGCAACCTAATTCCACAAGAAAAAATTAGACTTCATGAGGTACTTTCTCTCTCTTTTTTTAAGTTTATTTGAGAGAGAATCCCAAGCACACTCCATCCCAGAGCTTAAACTCACAAACCTTGAGATCTTGACCTAAGCCGAAATCAAGAGTCGGATGCCCAAGTGACTGAGCCACCCAGGTGCCCCTAGACTTCAGGTATTCTTAAAACCAAATTGGGGGGGGGGGGGGGGGGTGGCACCTGGGTGGCTCAGTCAGTTGAGCCTTCTCTTGATTTTTGGCTCAGGTCATGATTCCAGAGTTGTGGCATAGAACCCTACATCAGGCTCCCTGCTGAGCAAGGAGCCTGCTTGGGATTCTCTCCCTCTGCACCTCACCCCCACTTGCACACATGCGCACACACTCTAAGAAAAGCAAAATGGGAAACATTTTTTTCTAACTTTTTTAAAGTTTCATTTATTTTTGAGAGAAAGAGCACTTGTGAGTGGGGGAGGGGCAGAGAGGGGGAGAGAATTTCAAGGAGGCTCTAAGCTGTCAGCATAGAGCCTGATGTGGGGCTCAATCTCAGGGACCTGTAAGATCATGACCTGACCTGAAATCAAGAGTTGGATGCTTAACTTACTAAGCCACCCAGGCACCCCTGGAATATGTTTTAAAATTAACCGTCTCAATTGCATTTTTAATATAAACATCTCAGAGTTGAGACTTCTAGATTTCAAATATAATAAATATAACTCCACAGAAAAAAGAAAGTCATTCATACTTGAAACATGTAGGCCCAAATTTACTATATCACTATCCTAAAACAGTTTATCCTGATGTCTTTATCTCTTCCCCCTTTATTTTTTTAAGACTTAATAATCTTTCCCTCTTCACATAGTCATTCTTTACCAGAAAGAGAAATTATTTTTCCCCTCCGTTGAAAATTGAATGAGACCATAGTGAAATTATTTGTATAATCCTTTAGTTTTCCAAGTTGAAGAGGTTTAGTGTTGTTGAAGTGGGGAAAACACTGAATTTCACATATTTCTGTGCTTACCCAAAGAATTATTAGGGTCTTCTAAAACAAAAGCAGCTTGAGGGTTGTCTTTTTGCACTCTGATTCATAAGAGAAGGTGAAGAATTATTGGAAAGATGGAGGGAATTACATAAAAGGAAAATTCAGAAAACAAGACTCTGCAGAAGAATATAAGGAAAAACCAAAAAGAAGAAACTCCAACTGGAAATCTATTGATTGTTTTGTCACCTTGGTATTTGAATGTAAAGTAGAGGTTCTATATTATAACATAGTAGGCTTATCTCATTAAGTGAGTGCTGCGGTGGAAGGGAGGCTGGGGTCTTAAAGATAACGTCATTATTTCTCTTTAATTTACAGAAGTTGCTGGGTGTGTTTTGCCACTGATGAAGATGATAGAACAGCTGAATGGGTGAGACCATGCAGGTGCAGAGGATCTACAAAATGGGTTCACCAGGCTTGTCTACAGCGTTGGGTAGATGAA
This sequence comes from Panthera uncia, assembly GCF_023721935.1. Lineage (NCBI taxonomy): Eukaryota > Metazoa > Chordata > Mammalia > Carnivora > Felidae > Panthera > Panthera uncia. The sequence goes on from NC_064818.1 coordinate 50,716,340, forward strand.
AAACAAAGAGGAAACAGTACAGCCAGAGTGGCATGTCCTCAATGCAATGCTGAATACTTAATAGTTTTTCCAAAGTTGGGTAAGCAGATCATGAAAAACAACAAAGATATATGTGATGTTGTTTTTTAACTCTATGATCTCAGGTTTATTTAAAAGTGACCCGTCTCTTTGCTTTTTTGCAAATTTCTCTATTCCCTTTCTGTTATCTCCTCTCTAAATGTTATTTTTTTGTTTTGCTAATAGTTTACATTATCCTTAATATATCCTCAAACCCACCCATTTGTCTGTGTATTAAATGTTTTTATGTTGGTTGAGTGGATAAAAAACTGGGACATCTGACTCTGGATAAAATCAAATAACAAAACTATAATAAAGAGCTGACCAGAAGAGCCTTATTCTTTGGAGACCATTGATGTATGAGAAAGAAAACAACGTGTTCTTTCTAATACTTATCCTTAATTCTTCTATTAAGGAATAAAAGGGAAGTTAAAGACTTAATAGACAGTGTTAATCTCATTTTTGGATTCCAATTTATGTGGTTATCCTTCATGAAAACTACTTTCTTCTTTCTGCAACTTGGGCAGGGAAGTAATAACCAGAGATCTTTTAGAATGGGGCTAGCATTGAAAAAAGTAGAGCAGATGATTTAAAGGAAGCTGTAAGTAAGGCTGATATTTAGTTACCACGTTCCATTACAGCCACGTGATTATGGTGTCTCTGGTGTTTAGCTTATACCAGTTATTAAACATTTTTAATATCACCTTGGCTATAATAGGTATATGAAGGCAGTTCAGGTTCTGGGAAGGTCAGATGGAAAGAATGACTTTCAAGGGGAGTAGGGTTCAAGGAGAAATTGAAATAATTATTAGATTTGTTTTTCCTAGAGGCTATACATATTGAAGTAAGACCCTCTTTAAAAAAAAAATAAAAATAGGCAATGTAAATGCAGATAATGAAGTGCTTTTCTAATGTGAGAAGTTTAATAATAAGGGTAAACAAAATTTCCCTAGCATAATTCATAGGAAGAAATAATAGCTTCTTATAAAAGGAAAGTAGTAGAGAAAGTAGTGTTTCTCAAACATTTAGAATTTGTGGACCACATGATGGGTCTTCAAATATACCATGGATTTTAAATAAAGACAAAAGAGTAAGTCACACATCTCCATTATACAGTTGACTCTTGAACACAGTCATTAGGGGTACTAACACTGTGCAGTCAAAAATTCACCTACAGCTTTTGATTCCCCTAAAACTTATCTACTCATAGCCTTACTGCTAGCATAAACAGCCAATTCACATATATTTTATATGTTATATGTATTATATACTGTATTCTTACAATAAAGTAAGCTGGAGAAAAGCAAATGTTAAGAAAATTATGATAGAAAATACATTTATAGTACTGTACACTGAATTTATTCCCAAAAATCCACTTATAAGTGGAGCCATGCAGGTCAAACCTGTGTTAAGAGTCAACTAATAATATTAAAGCAGTATTCTAAAATAATTTAAACATCAGGAAAAGCAATTAATTACTGCTGTATTCTTTCACCATACTGATACCTAGCTCACTAAAATCAAAGTTAAGCTTTCATATTTAACTTTTTTTTCCAACTCTTTAATTCTACTAATCTCACTTTTCAACTGTAGGTTTTTGGGAATAGTAAGTATAGGATGATTCTGTTAGGTGTTTTAGATATTTATATTTGGATGGATACAAAAATTATTACAGGAATTCTCATCGAAAACTACATACAGTGTTAGGTGAGGCACTGAGTTGACAAATGAGTGGCACTCAGCAGTGACACTGAATATTTCATTTTGGAAGATGGCACTGGTAAATCTCTCCTTTTGGTTGTATTCATTTCTAAAAAGTTTTTAGGTCTAGTGTGATGATTGAATATGATTGTTAGGTATACCTAATACTAAGACATTGATTTTTTTCTGCCACAAGGAGAGAAAATGGCTAGATGTTGGAAAGGTCAGACTTCTTTTGGTTGAGGCATTTGTATCATGATTTGCTCTTAATATACCTTAAGAATTTTGCCCTCAAATGACAAGTTCACTCTATTCACTCTACTGTTGGCCATGGAGATCTGCCACTTGAGTAAACCACAGATAATCGTAGAAATTATTTACTGACTGTCATTTTCGTGAAAAAAAAGTTTGTGTACTTCATTTGAATAGTTTTTATTAGCATTCTTTTCTCTTGACGTGATAACATGCTGAAGATACCTGCTCAAGGGCTGCAGTTTGAATTATATTCATAGTTTGCCATGCAATTTTTTTGTAACATTTTTTTTAAATTTACATCCAAATTAGTTAGCATACAGTGCATCAATGATTTCAGGAGTAGATTCCTTAGTGCCCCTTACCCATTTAGCCATGCAGTTTTTAACACTAACTCAAGAATAGGCGGCTTACTGGCAAATGCCAGCTGTTGTTGATAAATGAAGCCATGTGTGAATTGGCTTTCAGGTGCCATACTCTTGTTACACACATGCCTAGTCCTCTTGCTTGGCCATACTGATCCCAGTATACCTTTTCAAGTCAAGGTTCAAAAATAATTGTTGGTTAAAAGAAAATCCCTTCTGTTTCATGTTTTCACTGATAATCAGTTAAAAGTTGCATATATTTCTTGATTTACTTGGTGTATATGCCATGAGTTGATTCATATTCTGAACACTAGTGGTTTCTTCCAGCCATAAAACAAAATATTTAAGAATATACATCTGTAATAGTAATTGTTCTTACTGTGTACCAAACATAAATGTCCAGTAGTGTCATCTGATGATAGAATTTTGCCAGCAGACTGTTTTCTTTTAGCATATTCGTGATTAATGTTTCACTAACCATTTATGCCTGTTTTTGTTAAAGTAAGTTGGAAGTTCCTTTGACTACAGTTTTTATCTTTGTTTTCAGTGACAAAATTCATAATGCAGGCTTTGATCGCAGGCTGGAGTGGTTGAAAATTCTGTGAATGCTTTAGTGGCTTCTCGTCCCTGTTTTATAATGTTTCAGTCCCTGTTTAATAATGTGTTACAGTACAATGGGAACAAGGAGGTCTTCTGTGCAAACTAATTCTAATTCACTGGCCACAGTCCATTCCAAGATCACATTATTTAAACTCTGATAGTATATCATTTATCATTTATGACATTCTGAGTTAAATGTATTTTTATCACTTTTGCTCTTCAGTGAACCCTTGAGGCATTGATTCTTTTTCTTAAATTTGAGATTTAACACATAATAATAACAAAATACATGTTTAACCAATGTGAACAGTTCTCATGATGTGAAGCTTTGTTAGCCAAAACAGTCTCCTCTTAAGTATCCTTGTAGAGTATGTGTGACCCTGGAAACATAACAGTTAAAGACTTAAAAGAATTTTCTTTAAAGTCCTTATCTTTTCAAATTTGGGAAATGTTTGGTGATCAAAATTTTTACTTTTTCATCAAATTGTCTGTAGACCAGTTGATAGAGTAATCGCCTGGGACTATACCACTGGTCTCCAAATAACACGTGAGAGACATTGACTAGACAAAGGAATACTAGAGAAAAAATGCAGAGTAAGAGGTGACGGTTAAAGTTCTGTGGGATGATCTTTGTATAACAGGTTTTATAAGTTTTATATGGATTTAGCCTCAGTCTAGCTGGCTAGCTGCATCAGTGGTGGCCACAATGGAGGGGTGGTGGCAAGTGTGTTAATTACTGATAGGGAATATATTGTGTTTGGTTATGAAACCCTTAAAAGATCCATCAGACTCATTCCTCTCACGATTTGCCACCCATCTTATGGTTTCTTTCTCCTAGTGAGTTAGGCCGGTTGCATGTATGCAATTACTTAAAAACTGCTAGAAGTGTGGTCTGAGAACCAGCAATATTGGAATCATCTGAGAGCTGTTAGGAATGAAGAACCTCGGCCCCTCCTCCCACCCATCCCCAGTTTGAATCAAAATCTACATTTTTATGACATCATCAGATAAGTTATGTACATGTTAAATTTAAGAAACATTACTTTAAAACATGAAGGGGATACCAGCTGAAAAAAGGTTTGTCTTTTATTAAAGCATATCCATGAAGTTTAAGACCAGGTAGTACTCTTGTTTAGCCAAACAGAAGAGTTCAAAGGGCAGAGTTCTTGATTCCCAGGAGAGTACCAGAGACTTTCACATTAGATTCTTTTTCTTTCTTTCAACAACATTTTTATAGTTTTCAGTGTGCAGGTCTTTTGTTTTATAAAATTTATTCCTAAGTATTTCACTCTTTCTGATGCTATATTAAATATATTGAATTATTTTATTTTCAGATTGGTTATTCAGATGTATCAAAATAGATTTTGTATTTTAATCTCGTGTCGTAAAACTATGCTGAACTCATTTAATGGTTCTGATCGTTTTTAAGTGGATTGCTTTGCATTTTCTTTATACAGGATCATGTCATCTGTGAATAGAAAGAGTTGTACTTCTTCTTTTACAGTCTGTTTGCTTTTATTTTATTCTCTTGCCTAATTGCTCTGGCTGCAACCTCCAGTACTTCATTTAGGACAGACATCCTTGTCTTGTTTTTAATCTTAGGAGAAAAACAGTCTTTTGCTCTTACGTATATTATCTCTGAGCTTTTCATCTGGCTTTCATCAAATTGAGAATGTTTCTTCTTTTCCTTATTTGTGAAATGGTTTTACCATGCAAGGGTAAATACTTTTTCTGAGTCTGTTGAGATGATTGTGTGTTCTTTTTCCTTTATTATTATGGTATAATACAGTGATTGATTTTCATATGTTAAACCAACTTTTCATTCGTGGACAAATTCCCAAATTCCTCTTGATCGTGGTTTAATACATTTTATTTCCTTATTTTTAGTTTATTTTGAGAGAAAGAGAAAGCAAGTGGAGGAGGGGCAGACAGAGAGGGAAAGAGAACATCCCAACCAGACTCTGACATGAGACTCAATCTCACAAACTGTGACATCATGACCTGAGCAAAAATCAAGAGTTGGATGCTTAACTGCTTGAGCTACCCAGGCACCCCTAATACATTTTAGATATTGCTGAATTTTGTTTGCTAGTATTTTGTTAAGGATTTTTCTGTCTGTAGTCGTAATGGATATTTGTTTGTGGTTTTCTTGTGATTGCTTTCACTGGTTTTGGTTTTGGGATAATCCAGGTCTCATAGAATGAGTTGGGATGTGATCCCTCCTCTTACTTTTTTTGGGAAGAGTTTGTGAATGATTGGTCATTAATTCAAATGTTTGGTGGCAGTGAAGCCATATATAGTCCTGGGCTTTTCTTTATAGGAAGTTTTTGGATTACTAGTTCAATCTTTTCACTTGTTACAAAGTGTTGTTCAGATTTTCTATTTTTTTATCGAGTCGGTTTCAGTAATTTGTGTCTTTCTGGGAATTTATTTCATCTAGATTATCTCATCTGTTGGCATATGATTGTAGTATTCTTTTATAATCCTTTTTATTTCTGTAAGGTTAATATCAATGTCCCCCCTTTCGTTCATGATTTTAGTAATTTGAATCTTTTTCTTCTTGGTCAGTCTAGTGAAATGTTTGTCAGTTTTGTTGATCTTTTTATTTTTTTATTTTTATTTTTTTTTTTAATTTTTTTTTTAACGTTTATTTATTTTTGAGACAGAGACAGAGCATGAACGGGGGAGGGGCAGAGAGAGAGGGAGACACAGAATCAGAAGCAGGCTCCAGGCTCTGAGCCGGCAGCCCAGAGCCCGATGCGGGGCTCGAACTCATGGACCATGAGATCGTGACCTGGGCCGAAGTCGGATGTCTAACCGACTGAGCCACCCAGGCGCCCCTGTTGATCTTTTTAAAGACCCAAATTTTGGCTTCATTGATTTTTCTCCATTTTTCCATTTTCTATTTCATGTGTTTCCACACTAGTCTTTATTATTTCTGTTTGGTTTGGGTTTAGTTAGCTTTTCTTTCCTAGTTTCTTAAATTTTTTTCCCAGCATTTATTTATTTTTGAGAGACAAAGTGTGAGCTGGGGAGAGACAGAGAGAGAGAGAGAGAGGGAGACACAGAGTCTGAAGCAGGCTCCATGCTCTGAGTTTTCAGCACAGAGCCTGACATAGGGCTCCAACTTAGGAACCATGAGATCATGACCTGAGCCAAAGTCGAACTGAGCCACCCAGGTGCTCCTCTCTTCTAGTTTCTTAAAGTAAGTTAGGTTATTGGTTTAAGTTTTTGGTTTTTTAGTAGACTTAATTTTTTAGAGCAGTTTTAAGTTCACAGCAAAATTGAGAGGAAGGTACAGAGATAGCCTTATATTCCTTGCCTCTTCGTATGCATAGCCTTCTCCATTATCAACATCCTTCACCAAAGTGATACATCTGTCACAGTTGGTGATACTTCATTATATTATTGACACTTTATTATCACCCAAAGTCCATAGTTTACATTAGGATTTGCTTGATGGTTGTATATTCTTCCAAATGTATAATGACATATATCCAACATCATCATAATATTTTTATTCCCCTGAAAATCCCCTGTGCTCCACATATTCATCTCTCCCTCCTTCCTATCCGCTGGGAACCACAGATCTTTGTACTACCTCCATATTTTTACCTTTTTCAGAATGCCATATAAATGTAATCATATGGGATGCATTTAGATTAGCGTTTTTAGATTGGCTTCTTTCACTTAGTAATATATATAAAATGTCTCCGTGTCTTTCATGGCATGATAGTTCATTTCTTTTTAGCACTGAATTATATTCCATTGTCTGGATGTACACAGTTTATTTATCCATTCATCTACTGAAGGACATCTTGCTTTCTTCCAGGTTTTGCATTTAAAAATAAAGCTACAAAAAAAATAAAAAAAAATAAAAATAAAAAAATTTAAAGGGGCGCCTGGGTGGCGCAGTCGGTTAAGCGTCCGACTTCAGCCAGGTCACGATCTCGCGGTCCGTGAGTTCGAGCCCTGCGTCAGGCTCTGGGCTGATGGCTCGGAGCCTGGAGCCTGTTTCCGATTCTGTGTCTCCCTCTCTCTCTGCCCCTCCCCCGTTCATGCTCTGTCTCTCTCTGTCCCAAAAATAAAAAAACGTTGAAAAAAAAAAAATAAAGCTACAGTAGGGACACGTGGGTGGCTCAGTCGGTTAAGCATCTGACTTCGGCTCAGGTTATGGTCTCCTGGTTGTGGGTTCAAGCCCTGTATCAGGCTTTGTGCTGACAGCCCAGAGCCTGGTTTGGATTCTCTGTCTTCCTCTCTCTGCCCTTCCCACCCATGCTCTGTCTCTCAAAAATAAATAACAGTAGACATCTATGTACAGGTTTTTGTGTGGACACAGGTTTTCAGTTGATTTAGGTAAATACCAAGGAGCATGTTTACTGGATCATGTGGTAGGAATATGCTTAGTTTTGTAAGAAACCCAAACTGCCTTTCAGAGTGGCTGAAATTTTGCATTTTTACCAGCAATGAGTTCCTGTTGCTCTGTATCCTTGTCAGCATTTGGTGTTGTCAATGTTTAGGATGTTCACCATACTAATAGATGTTTAGTGGTATCTCATTGTTTCAATTTGCAATTCCCTAATGATACATAGAACATCTATTCATGTACTTATTTACAATCTTATATCTTTGGTGAAGTGTCTGTTAAATATTTTGATCTTTTTAAAATCAGATTCTTTTGTTCTATTGATTTTTAAGTGTTTGTATATTGTGGACAAAAGTTCTTTATCAAGTTATGTCTTCATATATTTTTTCTCCGTCTGTAGCTTGTCTTCCCGTTCTCTTGATCTTTCTTCTTTTTTAATGTGGTCATTTACAGCTATAAATTTCCGTCTAAGGACTGCTTAGCTTTCTTCTTTGACTCACTGATTATTTAGGAGTGTGTTGTTTTAAGTTTCACATACCTATAAACTTGCCAGTGTCCTTCTGCTATTGACTTCTAATTTTATTCTATTTTGATACAAAACCATACTTTGATTTCTGTCCTTTTAAATACATTAAGGTTTGTTTTATGCCCTAACATGATTTATTCTGGCAAATGTTCCATGTACACTTGAAAAGAATGAGTATTCTGTTATTAGGTATAGTGTTCTGTAAATATCTCGTTTGGTTCATAGTATTTTCAAATATTCTCTATTTCCTTGTTGATCTTTTACCTATCCTTCATTGGAAGTGGGATATTGGGGCTCCTGGGTGGCTCAGTGGGTTGGGCATCTGACTTCAGCTCAGGTCATGATCTCACAGTTCATAAGTTCGAGCCCCGCATCGGGCTCTGTGCTGACAGTTCAGAGCCTGGAACCTGCTTCTGATTCTGTGTCTCCCTCTCTCTGTGCCCCTCCCCCACTCACACTCTGTCTCTCAATAATGAAGATTAAAAAAAAATTTTTTTTTCTTTTAAAATAAAGTGGGATATTGAAGTCTCCGACTATTGTTGAATTGTCTGTTTCTCCAGTTCTGTCCGTTTTGCTTTATTTATTTTAGGCTTTATTGTTAGATGTATATATGTTCCAAATTGTGCTGTCTTACTGATGGATTGTCCCTTTTACCATTATAAAATTTCCTTTTTTGGGGCGCCTGGGTGGCTCAGTCGGTTGAACAGCCGACTTCGGCCCAGGTCATGATCTCGAGGTCTGTGAGTTCGAGCCCCGCATCGGGCTCTGTGCTGACATCCTTGAAAAGCTATAAATATTAGGATAGAGTTAAAAGAATAAACAAGAGATAGGAAAATACCCAAGGATCAGCAACTGTGTGAAACTATTTCCACTCCTAGGCCTGAAAGTGCAGGGAAGGGAAGCTATTAACAGAACTTGACAAGAGCTTTAGCAGAAGCTGTTTAACGGGATCTATGGTCTTAGAGAAAGAAATACAAACTGCCTAGAGTGAGGGAAGCACTTTTACCACCCTCTGATTTTCTCGCCATTCCACTTACTGTTCAGACACATCAGAAGCTAGAGGGCAAGGTTGCCTGGAAGATGCAGTTTGGCGAATTGTGCGCAAAGCAGGGTGGAGAAAGATGAGTAAATATGAAGAGGCAAACACAGTATTGAGCACAATTAGATTATATGTCAAAATATTCTAGACAAATACCCTATATATTATGTTCTGTATTTTTTTTCTTAGCAATATATGGAAGATGCCACTTTATATTAGTGTATAAAGAGCTTTTTCTTTCTTTACAGTTATATAATATTCCATCGCAGATGTGTGATTATTTATATAAACAGTCTTCCGTTGATGGGCATAAAGGCTGTTTCTAATCTTTTACTACTACAAACAGTGCTGTCATAAACAGCTGTGAAATAATTTTATGCACACATGCAAATATATCTAAAATAAATGACTAGAGTAGAATTGCTGGGTCAAAGAGTACATGCATTTATAACATTAATAGATATCACCAAATTGGCTTTTGTAGAGATTATACCTATTTAATCTTCCCAACAGTGTATTGGCGTGCCCGCTTTTCCATTGCCTTTGCCAGCATGCTGCTATCAGTATACAGAACTAATTATATCTGCTACCTTAACATTGATCAAAGCTCAGCAGACTGTTCACTCAGGTATTTTTTTTCTCTTTTATTATAAAATATTTTGTTGAAAAAGATTATATCATAACTACATATGAGAAATAAAGACTAATAAACCATCACTTGTTCACCTACTCCTCAGGTTTAGAAATAAAATATCCTTGTGAGTTCAACACTTTATCATTAAGTAATGACTATTTTATCTACAATAATGCTTTTTTTTGTCTTACACTTGTGTATAATATAGACATGATAATATAGAATAGACATAGCTACACCATCTTTTTTTTAAAATCAACTTTTAGGACAGTTTCTGGTTTATAGAAAAATTATAAAAATAGCAGAGTTCCCATACATCCCACATCCAGTTTCCTCTATTATTAATGTCTTATTGTGGTACATTCGTTATAATTAACCAATATTGCTACATTGTTATTAATTTAAAGTCCATATTTTATTCAGATTTCCTTAATTTTACCTAATATCTTCATTCTGTTCCAGGATACCACACTACATTTAGTCATGTCTCCGTAGGCTTCTCTTGGTTGTAACAGTTTCTCAGACTTTTCCTTGTTTTTGATGACCTTGACACATTTGAGAAGTAATGGTCAGATGTTTTGTAGAATGTCCCCCAATTCAGATCTGTTTGATGTTTTTCCCATTGTCTGTTGAGGTTATGTGTTATAGGGAACAAGACCACAGAGAAGTGCCATTTTCATCATATCATAGCAAAGACAAATACCATCAACGTTACTTATCACTGGTGATACTGACCTTGGTCATCTGGCTAAGATGGTGTTTGTCAGGTTTTTCCACTGTAAAGTTACTCTTTTCCTCCTATATATCAGCTTTTTTTTGATGATGTTGTATTTGCCTGTTTATCTTTCCTTATCCTTTTATTTTCAGTTCTGTGTTTTTACACTTCTTGTGATACTGATAGAGTTGGGTTTTTACTGTCACATTTTGTGTGTTCCATTTGTTCTACTTTTCCCTTCTCCCTTTTCTTGGCCATCTTCCGGATTGAAGTGTTTTTCCCTCTGATACTGTATTTTCCCCTGTAGCAGTTTTTTTTTAAGTTTATTTATTTTGAGAGAGCAAGCAGGGGAGGGGCAGAGAGAGAGGTAAAGAACGAGAATGCCAAGCAGCCTCCTTGCTGACAGCACAGAGCCTGATGCAGCATTTGAACTCACAGACCATGAGATCATGACCTGAGCCAAAATCAAGAGTTTGACCCTTAACTGGGTCCCCGCATACTAAATTTTAGGTTTTATGCTTTTTTCTTTTTTTTTAATTTTTTTAAATGTTTATTCATTTTTTGAGAGAGAGAGTATGAGCAGGGGAGGGACAGAGAGAAGAGGAGACCCAGAATCTGAAGCAGGCTCCAGGCTTTGAGCTGTCAGCACAGAGCCCAACACATGGTTCAAACTCAAACCGCAAGATCATGACCTGAGCAGAAGTCAGATGCTTAATGGACTGAGCCACCCAGGTGCCCCTCTTTTTTTTAATTTTTTTTTTAATGTTTTATTTATTTTTGAGAGAGAGTATGAACAGGGGAGGGGCAGAGAGAGAGAGGGAGGGAGACACAGAATCTGAAGCAGGCTCCAGGCTCTGAGCTGTTAGCACAGAGCCCAGTGTGGGGTTAGAACCCACGAACCATGAGCTCATGACCGAGCCAAAGTTGCAAGTTTAATTGACGAAGCCATCCAGGCACCCCTATGCTTTTTTTCTGCCCATTCTTCTAGAACTCTGATTAGAGTTATGTTAGACATTTCTATTTTCTTTTATGGATTTTCGTCTTTTGGTCTCTGTGCTGCAGCATTATAATTTCTTCTTAACTGTTACCCAGTTCTTAAATTCTCTCTTCATAATCTGCAAGGGGTTTTGTTTTCTGTAAGTTCTAGTTTTTTTTTAAATGCACCTGGTGATTGTTTATAGTCTCATGTTTTTTGTTCATTTATAAGTTACTTTGTATTTTATTTTATAGTTTTTTATGTTTGGGTTGATAATTCCATTATCTAAAGTCTTTGGTAACCTAAACTGTTGTTTTCTTCTGGTTCTTGTTCATGATGCTTCATTTCTCTTGAGTGTGGGAATTAGGTGCACATTTATGTTCATATTTGTGGACTGGATATCCTGAAGGTGAAAGAACTCCAGAAAGGATTTGCATTTGGGATTTCTCCCTTAGCACAGACAGATTTCTAACCTGAAATCTGCATTTCAGTTGACTATGGTTACAGATTTTTAGAAGAAACTGTCCTTATCATACTTTTCTTTTTTCAAAAAAAATTTTTAATGTATTTATTTTTGAGAGAGTGAGCAAGCTAGAGAAGGGCAGAGAGAGAGACAGAGTCCCAAGCAGGCTCCATACAGTCAGCACAGAGCCTGATGCGGGACTCAAACCCACGAACCAGGAGATCATGACCTGAGCTGAAACCAAGAGTCAGACGCTCAACTGACCAAGCCACCCGGGCGCCCCTACTTTTCTTCTTGAAGATAAGATAGTTTTCTTTGTTGGCTCACTTTGTTGTCATGTGGATTTTTCTGGCTTACCCTTTCACTCATGGTTCATATAACCCTTAGAGTCAGCTCTCCAGCTTTGTATAGACCTAAGGCCTAGTGTGACTTGTAAACCCCAGTATTTTAGCTTTTCCCTTGTAATTTCTTCATTAAATAAAAAAAATAATTTATCATCATAGAATTTCCCATTTTATGGATTTTATTATTATGGCCCAAGAGTACTTGGGTAATATGTTGCTGTATCCCTTACATTTCTTATAATGGTGGTTAGATCTCATCGGTGAAGTTAAATACGATTTTTTTTTTTTGCAAGAATATTTCATACTCCTGTGTCCTTCTTACTACATCACAACCTGAGGCATATAATGTGTAGTTGTCTTTCAAAGAGGACATATTACAGCTGACATGTCAGGAATACAAAGAATCCTGACAGACTTCTATGAACAATTGTAGCCAACAAATTGGATAACCTAGAAGTAAAGGTTAAATTCCTAGAAACATACCATCTAACAAGACCAAATCATGAAGAAATAGAAAATGTGAAGAGGTCAACAGCAAGGAGATTATAAACCCCCCAACAGAAAAACCCAGGGCCAAATCGTTTCACTGGTGAATTCTACCAAACATGTAAGGAAGAATCAATGCCAGTCCTTCTTGAACTGTTCCAAAAATTGAAAAGGAGAGAAATTCCCAAATTCATTTTATGAGCACTGATATCAAAGCCATATAAGGCTTACAAGAAAGGAAAACCACAAGCCAGTATTCTGCTGAATATAGATGCAGAAATTCTCAACAAAATGCTAGCAAACCAAATTCAACAGCACATTAAAAGGATCAAACACCATGGCCCAATGGGATTTATCCTTGAGATAGTTCAGCATCTGTAAATCAGTGCAAATCACCACATTAATAGAATGAAAGATAAAAATCATGATTATAATTATCTCAGTAGAGATCCCTGCCAAAATCCCAGTTGCCTTTTTTGCAGAAGTAGAAAAAATAATCTTAGAATTTGTATGGAACCACAAAAGACCCCAAATGCCCAAAGCAATCCTGAGTAGAACAAAGAAGGAAGCGCCACATTTCCTGATTTCAAACTTTATTATGAAGCTGTGGTAATCAAAACAATATGGTACTGTCATAGAGAGAGACACATAGGCCTCTTGGAACAGAATTGAGACCCCAGAAATAAACGATGTTCAACTAATATTTGACAGAGGAGCCAAGAATACTCAATGGGGAAAGAATAGTCTCTTTAATAAATGGTGTTGAGAAAACTTGATATTCACATGCAAAAGAATGAAATTAGACCCCGTCTTACTAATACCACCATAAAAATTAATTTAAAATGTATTTAAGTAAAGGCTTTAGTGTGAAACTATAAAACTTCTAGAAGAAAACATAGGGGGAAGCTTCCTTGACATTGGTCTTGGTAATGATTTTTGGATATGATCCCAAAAGTGCAAGTAACAAAAGCAAAAATAAACAAGTGGGACTGTATCAAACTGAAAAGATTCTGCACTCCAAAAGAAACAATCAGCAAAATGAAAAGGCAATTGCCTATGGAATAGGAGAAAATATTTGCAAATCATCTATCTGATATGGGGTTAATATCCAAAGTATATAAGGAACCCATACAATTCAATAGCAAAATAACAATCTGATTTTAAAATGCGCAAAAGGCCTGAACAGACTTTTCCAAAGATGACATACAACCAATGCATGAAAAGATGTTCAGCATCTCTGATCATCAGGGAAATGTAAATCAGAACCACAATGAGATGTTAGCTCACACCTGTTAAAATGGCTATTATCAAAAAAAAAGAGAACTCCTATGCATTGCACTGTTGATGGGAATGTAAATTGGTGTGGACACTCTGGAAAACAATGTGGAGTCCTCAAAAAATAAAAAATGGAACTACCATTGATCCAACAACCCTACTTCTAAGCAGATATCTGAAGGAAATGAAATCAGGGTCTCAAAGAGATACCTACACCCCCATGTTCACCACAACTTTGTTCATAGTAGCCAAGACTTGGAAACAACCTAAGTGTCTATCACGAGATGAAAGAATTTTTTAAAAGTCAGATATATACGCACACATACATACAGTGAAATATTCAGCTGTTTAAAAAAGGAGATCCTGCCTTTTGCAGCAGCATGGATAAATCTTTAAGGCATTATGCTAAATGAAATAAGTTACAAAGACAAGTACTGTATGTTGTCACTTACCTGTAGAATCTAAAATAGCCAAATTCATAGAAATAGTAGAATGGTGATTGCCTAAGGGTAAGGGATATTTGGAGGTGTTGGCCAAAAGGTACAAAATTTCATCTAGTAGATGAGTAGGTTCCAGGGATCTAATACACAGTACGGTGACTATGATTAACTACAGTTAGGAGAGTGGATCTTAATGTTACCAACACAAAAATGGTAATTAAGAGGACTGAGCGGCGGCCGGGTGGCTCAGTCGGTTGAGCATCTGACTTCGGCTCAGGTCATGATCTCACGGTTGGTGGGTTCAAGCCCCCCATTGGGCTCTGTACTGACAACTTAGAGCCTGGAGCCTGCTTGGGATTCTTTGTCTCCCTCACTCTCTGCCCCTCCCCCTCACTCTGTCTCTCTTTCTCTCAAAAATAAATTAAAAAAAAAAAAAAAAGGATTGAGGTATTAACCTTATTTTGGTAATATATATGTATATCAGGGGCACCTGGGTGGCTCAGTCGGTTAAGTGTCTGACTTCGGCTCAGGCCATGATCTCACAGTCCATGGGTTTGAGCCTCGCATTGGGCACCATGCTGACAGCTCAGAACCTGGAGTCTGCTTTGGATTCTGTGTCTCTCTTTCTGCCCCTCCCCACTCACACTGTGTCTCTGACTATCTCTCAAAAAATATTAAAATTTTTTTAAATATATATGTATATCAAATCATCACATTGTATGCCTTGAGTTTGTTGTATGCCAAAAATATCTCAATAAATCTGAAAAAAAACGTGTAGTCCTTTTTATGGTAAAACTATAATCGGTGCATACAGGTATTATCAACCCGATGCATCTGATTAGGTTCCCTATCAGCTTCTACCTACTGGTTTTAGCAAAGATTGGTAATTTTTTCATTCATTGCCTCTAGATCTATTATTTTTTTAGGTGATACAGAAGAATGATACTGCAATTCTTTATTTCTTCATTTATTAGTTTGGAATATTTATGGAAAGATGAACTGAGAAAGGAATGCTGAGTCAAAGGGTGAATTGGATGTATACTTTTGCTAGATATTGCCAAATTCCTCTCTGTAGGTATTAATACCACTTATATATTCACCCGTAGTGTACTGTTTGCTCACTGCTTTGCCAATAGAATGTGTTGACAAACTAAAATTTTAGCCAATCTGTTAGGTAAGGAAAGATAATCTCATAGTTTTAATTTATATGTCTTTATAAGATGGCTGAACCATTGTAAAGCAAGTAAGAATGCTATAGATTGCAAAAGGGTGCTATAAAATAAGCATTAGTGTTTTCAAATTTTTTCAAGGCTTCAATTTTATGGTAATTTCAATTTCTAATATTTCCTAAGCTATCAGTTACTCTCTAATAGGGACATTGTTTTCCTATAACCACATGTGGCCCTGTATTATTCACATGAATTCAACCTGTTACTTTTCCAAATGCTCTCATAAAATATATTGTTGGCTTATTTCACTACTTGAAAACCAGTCTATAGACTTAAGAATTCAGGTACTTCATATTAATAAGTTTCTTAGTAATGTTTACACTTAGCCATTAGAGAAGTGTTTATTTTTACTTTGCTTTTGTATCCAAGTTACTTTGCTTTTGTATCAAAATGAATTTAAAAACAAAAATTCCATTCCATAGTGATTCAGTCTTTGAATACTTCCTGTTCTCAAAGTTTGTAGTTATACTTTGTACTCATTAGGTGGTCTTTGGCTCTCATTTATATACCCTCTTATGAGGCAAATGACTAGGATACCTTCAAAATAGGGTTTCTTTGCATTTACTGGATGCAAATCACTTCCCGTCTTGTTACCGAAGATTTAAAAGTAGATGAGTTTTAAGAAGCATCTTTTTTTTTCTTTTTTTTTTTTTTTTTTTTTTTAAGAAGCATCTTGAACAGAGTGAGACTTTCTGGGTGCACACTGCATATAAATACATATAGCTGAATTATAGGTCCAAAACATAATTACAGAATCTTTTTTTTTTTTTTTTTTAAAGTAATTACTCAGTGTGCCCAGGTGGCTCGGTCGGTTAACCGTCCAACTTCAGCTCAGGTCATGATCTCACAACTCATGGGTTCGAGTCCCGCATTGGGTTCTGTGCTGACAGCTCGGATCATGGAGCCTGCTTTGGATTCTGGGTCTCCCTCTCTCTGCCCCTCCCCCACTTATGTTCTCTCTGTTCCTCAAAAAATGAATAAAAGTTTAAAAAATGTTTTTTAAGTAATTACTGGGGCACATGGGTGGCTCAGTTAAGTGTCCAACTCTGGCTCAGGTCACTATCTCATGGTTTTTGAGTTCAAGCCTGCCATCAGGCTCTGCGCTGGCAGTGCAAAGCCTGCTTGGTATTCTCTCTCTCCCCTCTCTCTTTCAAAATATGTAAGTAAATAAAGTTAATTTAAAAAAATTGGGGCGCCTGGGTGGCGCAGTCGGTTAAGCGTCCGACTTCAGCCAGGTCACGATCTCGCGATCCGTGAGTTCGAGCCCCGCGTCGGGCTCTGGGCTGATGGCTCGGAGCCTGGAGCCTGTTTCCGATTCTGTGTCTCCCTCTCTCTGCCCCTCCCCCGTTCATGCTCTGTCTGTCTCTGTCCCAAAAATAAATAAAAAACGTTGAAAAAAAAAATTAAAAAAATTAAAAATATATAAGTCCCAGTGTTGGTTGAACCATGGATGAGTTCATTAAAAAAAAAAAAAAATACTCATTATAGATCTAAATTCTGTAAGCCTTATATCCTCCATCTCCATCTTCATTCCCAGATTTCCTGGCTCTGTGAATTGTCCTCCCCCAACCTTGTCCCAGACCTTGAAGCACATCTGTCCTTTATTTCTTACTTGAGAATTTCCTGAAGGAGTCTTATTTTTATACTAGAACCTTATGCCATAAATTTTTCCTCATACATCTGTCTTGGATTATACCTCCTATCTCTAAGTTCTCATATCTAACTTAGTTTGCCATTTTTGAAAGAACTAATAGCTGACGTTGGTTGTTACTACGTAATACTAAGCACTATATTAAGACTTCAAATGCATTATCTTGATTTTCACATAAATTCTGAGGTAGTTAATAGCCTTACTGAACAGATACAGAAATTGAGGTCCAGGGATACCAATTTGTACAAATTCACACAATAGACCCTACCAAATTCTTATGACCACATTGTTCTGTTGGCTCTAAGAAGCCTAATATGAGCTTCTCATATAAAGGGAAGAAGAAAATGAAATAGTAATATCAGGTTGACTTTCCTCAGGGTTATAGTTACCTGAATCTTATGATAACCTTTTGTTATTCTCTAAAAAGTAGTTTTCTCATTAGTAATTTTTGGCATAGTATATGCATAATCAATATTGCCATCTGTTTTTATGTATTAACTAATGATAATTGATGGTGGTGCTTCTTTTATCACACCTTAAAGAACTTTTTCAACATTTTATTTTGAAATTCAAAGAATTTAATACCTTAGTCATTGTTCTCTCAAAAAAAAACCACATTGCATTTTCTCTGATGTTTCTTGATCTTTTCCTAATTCAGCTGTCTCTTTATATTAAGTTTCTCTGGATTGTTACTTTCTCTGGATTGTTACTTTTTCTTTGCATTTGGTTTGGATACAAAATCTTGGCAGATTCTATTCTAGTTTATTGACTTTAAATAATCTATTATAAGATTAATTTTCCTGAAATTTCATTTTCATTTAGCATGTCTGTCATCAGGAACTTCCTTCCTATAAGGGTGTCAGCATCTTTGAACCCTAGTCAGGGTTTCTGTCAACTAACCCTGATATTACTGGTATACTAGCTTTTTAAAACTATATAAACCTGTTGAAGAAAAAGTCTTTTGCCCCAGTTAGAAGGTCTTTTAGAATGCCCCTTTTCAGATCATAGACTTCTAAGTCTAAGATTCACTTCTGTTAATTAGTAAAATACACATGTATATATCAATTGAAAAACTCTGAATCCTCATCCCCCTATAATGTTTACTTGAAATTTCATTCACGTATCTGTAAAGTCTGTGCATACTAATGTACATATACTAAATTTTCCTTAAAGTTCTTCAGTTGTTTAATGTGTATTTATTGGTTGTCCTTAACTAGATTGGAGGCTCCTTGGAGGCAGAGGCTGGTGTATAAATTTCATTTACATTTATTTTAATGCAAAGTAGAATGCTATGTGTACAGTAGGTGCTTAATAGGTACTTAGTAGTTGACTTTATAGCCCATGAATGAATTCTATGGGCTATTCTCTTATGAGGATAAATTTAAGCTTTCTTTTGGCATAGACTATGTAATTAAGAATTACTATGATCTTTAGTTACTATTCATGGTATTATGCTACATATATATATATACACACACACATGGTATTATGCTACATGTATATATGTACACACACACACAGAGGAATGGTACTCATCTGCTTTGACTCTGGATCTTTTATTCCTCAGCATTGTTTTGTTTTGTTTTGAGGATTTGGGGCCAATTATTACTAGTTTGGTTGTCTAAAAAATTGCCCAACAACATATTCTTACCTGTTTACAATTTAATGTCTAACTTCTTGTTACTAAGCAAAATAATTGATAGCCTGAGTTTGTAGGATATTTATTCCTGCATAAAATTGGTAAAACCTCACCCTACCAGCAGAGCAATCAAAGATGACATTTACATAAGCTTTCTGAGGCTCTTGAACCTGGCCTCTGAAGTCTAATGTTTAAAACAGTGATGAATGCTGGAGAAAGAGTTAAACTTCTTTACTGTCCCATCAGGAGTTCCATATACTTTTAACTTCTGAGATGGTTGTTGTGGTATTACTTCATGTCTTCAATAAAATCCACATTTGTTGACTTGAGACCATATACTTTTTTTTTTAAGATTTTATTTTTAAGTAATCTTTACACCCAGCGTGGGACTTGAACCCACAACCTCAAGATCAAGAGTTGCACGCTCCACTCACTGAGCCAGCCAGGCACCCCTATTAAAGGACCTTTTTTAACAATGGATTGAGTCAAATACTTGCCACAGAGTGCTGCAGCTAGATCCTATGCCATTATATTTTAATATCCTATGCAACAGGCCAAAGTGCCCTAATGTACTGCCAAGTACCATGTGCTGAGATAGCTGTGGCCTACAGAGTCCCTGAGAGTGATACCAATCATCATCAAAAGCATTTTTTTTAAGCACCTATCTGTACATGGTTCTATCCTAGGCACTGTACAAAACGAGTTAAACAGACTTGGCCCCTGCCCCCTGGGAGTTTTCAATCTATGATGATGCTGACATGGACAGACATAAGGATATTGAGACAACTGAACAAACATTGAACAAGAACATAAAGTACTAACATTATGTACAAGCAAAGGGGTAAGTGCATTTTATGGGATAGTATTAAAGGAAGCCTCATGGGACATGAACAGGGTGGGGTAGAGCAATTAGTCAACCTCTGTCAGGTTAGATTAGTTTTCATTGGGAAGTTGGGTTTCATATAGACTTAAAGTAGGGACAGGACATTCCAGAAATAGAACATAACAAAAAGAAGACTTGGAGCAAGGAGAGTTTAGGACTATATTGTTGGACTCTTGGTGGCCTCCAAAATCTGCAGTTCTGGATGGTTCTGAAGCTGAAGGTGAGGTTGTTTAGGCTTAGCAAGTTGGCATTTAAGTTGGGTCTAGATCAAAACTAGTTCAATGCAGAGCAAAACAACAAAAACAACAACAACAAAAACCTGGAAACTTGAATAGCTTTTGCAAACAGTCTGTCTTATTAAATCTCTTTTATGAACTATTGGCCACTTAACAGAAACTTTGGAGTTCAGTAAAGCTATTATCTTCTCAGGAATTTATACAAGGTTATCTTGTGAAACATCTATTTTTTCTCATTAAATTGTGTTCTGTGTTAGAAACTTTATAGCATTCTGGCAACATGTAGAAATTATTTCTCAAGAATTGGTCAGAGGTTGTTTTTTTTTTTTAAGGATACTTTTCTGTCCCAGAGAAAGGCCATGGGAATTCTGGGTATTACAGTGAGCAGTGCCCATAGATGTTGAGCCCTAAATATTTTCTGCCTTTCAGTCATTAATTTCTTATCTTCCGAGATGTACCTTTAACACCATGCATACATGAATTTGAATTTAAATCACTGGTGCAACAAATCTCCTTTTGCAGTGTCTTCCAGATAAAACTGATTACTTATTTTTCAGTAGACATGGACTTAAGAGTTTCTCCATTAGGTCTCAGCTTGCTGTTTGATGTCATTCATATCTGAAATGTGAAAATTTGAATTTATCCAGAATACTAGGGTGTAGTTATTTTCTTTACAAAAGCTTCTTTATTTTACAAAAGAATTCGCAATAGATTCTCTCTTAATTGCGAGCTTCCCTAGTGCCCTTTAAATTATTGGGTTTTCAAAACTTACATTTATACAGAGCTTCTTCAATTGCCATCCATTGTGTAAATACAGTACATTGAAAAGTAAGTGGTGAAAAAAAAAAAAAAAGAAAAGTAAGTGGTGAAGCCCACTGAGACATTAAAAATTCAAAATGCCTTTTAAAATATTGAAGTCTTTTTATGCCCTTAGGTATTTAACTTATGTGATGTGCATTTACTCTTCTTCCTCTTCATTAGAATTGAGGTTGTAAATGGCTAGTCTTGCCTTTCCTCACTTCCCACTACTCTCTGTGCTATAATCTGACAGAAGAATCTAGTAACTTCTCTTTCGATCCCAAGTTATGAGATAGTAGCATATGGTAAGCTTCCTAGTAAGAAGAGTGACTCAGGGACTGTCATCCAGAGAAATTCAGTAATTGTTCTTACTCACTAAATAGCTTGCCTAGATAATCTTTAAGAAATACCTCCCCTGCATGGCAATTTACTGTTCTGTTGGTATGTTTACTATTAGGCATTTATCTTTATTAAACTATTCTTGGACTAGTCTATCTGGAAGAGCATGGAGAGTTTTAGGAAAAATAAAGACAAAAGATTAGACAAGATTATTTCAGAAAAACTGGAAATAAGGACTATGAAACACAGCCAGTGTCTTCATGTAATCTGGCACATCTTTTGTATATGACCCAAGGAATGAGTAGAAAATTTCCAGAAGTAAGTGGATTTTTTGTTTGTTTTTGCTTGTACAAAAAGAATTCACACCCGTGGATTCAGGAAGAAAATTGAACCTTCTGAAATCTTTAAAGGAAGACAATTCAAACATCTCTAAATTGTCCATGCTCATGATAGATAAAAGTGATAGTGATTGACTACCATGTTAGGAATTATATTGCTTCATCCTATCTACTAATGGATGTACCCTGTTGAAAAGAGGGAAGAAGGAGTTACATTGGAAGCATGCAAAATACCTTCTTTCCTTACCAATTTTGATTCTGACTCGGAATAGCCCTATAGTTAACTTGGGCTTGGTACAGAAAGATTTTCATGACATAGTTTTACAGAAGTACCTTAGTAGAGAATTCAAATATTTAGAATCATAGGAATTGGGATTCATCAATGAGCAAAACAAAAGTGTTATTTTTCCCTTTGGAGCATATATTCTAGTTCAAAAGTCAGCAGACTTTTTCTGTTATAAACCAGACAGTAAATATTTTAGGCTTTTGCATGTGGCATGTTCCATATAAAACCTTATTTACAAAAGCAGCCAGCTGGGTTTGGCCTAGCCCATAGTTTCCCAGCCCCTATTCTCACAGGTGGAAATAGAATGAGTAAATTAGAGTATGTTAGGTGGTAAGCGCTTTGGAAAAAAGAAAAATAATGCAGAGTAAATAGAGAGTATCATGAGGTAGAAATTGGCAGGGTGGGTTTCACTGAGGTCAAGAAGAGGAGGAGGAACCAAGAAAGAAGACTGAAAATTTAATGACTGGTGATAGAAAGAACACCAAAAGATGATGATGTCCTAGAAGTACAACGAAGAACCATATATGAGGAAGAAGAAGGGAATATCCATGTCAGATACTTCTGTTAGGCCAAATAGTCCTCCCTTTTGCATTCAGCTGTTCATAGGTTGTTAGTGACCATTATGAGCAATTTTGGTGGAGTGGAGTCAAGAGGAGAATTGAAGGAGAGTGAAAACAGATGAGTCTTTTGAGGAATTTTGTAAAGGGAGCAAAGATCAAGCAGTGGGGGAAGAAAGATCAAGACAAGAATTTGGTTTTTTTTAAGATAGAAGAAACAACAATATGTCTGATTGGAAACATTCCAACAAAGAGTAGAGAGGAAATGATGTAGGAAACAGTTGCTGGAGCTGTGGCTTTGAGTTGGCAAGAGATGGGATCTGGTATGTCAGTGGAGGGATTGACATCAGATAGGTGTGATGTTGGTGGTGGCTGCATGTGCTGTGGAGAGTCTGGACTTGTTCTTTTGTGGCTTCAATTTTTGATTAAAGGATTATCAGTAGAGAATATGAAAGTTGAAGTGTGGAGGTTTTATATATACTTTATGGTCTTTAACTTTTAGTACCAGCATTTGACAGATCTTTGGTGACTCACTAAAATGACTTCTGTTGTGCCTTCTGAGGGAGTTTTAAACTTAACCTAGCAAATTTGTATATCTTAAGGATAAAACTATACATTATAAGATTGAATAATGATGCATGTAATGCCTGGGGCACAGCAGCTGGTATCATGTAGACTTAAGAAGTGCTAACTATTGTTAGAGGAGATAGTAAATACACTAAATTGAAATCATAGGTCCTTTAATGTGGCTCCCAATGTTCTTTCTACTTCACAGTGGGGTCTCTCTTACAGTGACTAGTAATGTTACTGGCTCTAACGATCAGGGGAAGTATTGATCAAGGCTCTATAGATCGATGCTTGTTCATACGTGTTTAATTTATCTCATATTGCTATGTTAATTTCTTTCTACAATAAAAATAATTTTTTACATTCTACAGCGTCCTCATAGATTGTAAGCCCTCAGAAGGTAGGTAATAATTCTTATACATTTCTAAGAAAATGTCTCAAGTGATAGTTTGTATGTGGAGGGTATTCAACAAATATGATTACTAAATCAAGGTTTTATATTTCTTTGATTAAACTTAGATACTCAGTTCTTTAGGCCTTGTTCTAATTCAGTCCTGAGACCCTTTCACTATTCTGAAAAATTCTGGAGCTAAATTGTATTGGGCTTAAAAGCAGTCTAGAATACCTCCAAATATACCTATTCTAAATAACTTACAGAGAAAGGTAGTAGCCAAATTTCACAGTAAGCATTTAATAATAGAAGTATAATTGACACATACAGCTGTTGGAATGTCCTAAAAACTGGCATGGTGATCATTAAAGAAGTTTGTTAGATGGGCGTTACATGTAAGTGATGAATTACTAAATTCTCCTGAAACTAATAGTACACTATATGTTAACTAAATAGAATTTAAATAAAAACTTGGGGGGGAAATGTTTGTAGAGAATAATACTCAACTAAATGTTGCATATTGAAACATCAACGTAAGATAGATTGACTTCTTATAACTACAAGAAAATAGCATTGGTTACCTTCACATACTGCACCAAGGAAGTAATGAGTGAAGTCAAAGAAGTGATATTTTTACCAAGTACTAGAGAATATAATTATGGGCAGGAACTGTTCTGAAATGGCCATTTCATTCTGCAGTAGCCAGTGTGAATAAAATAAGTAAGAGAACTATTTTTTTCATAAGAAGCAGCTGCGTTTGAGGCTTTATTTGATTTACTGATAAAGATAAAAATTTGAAGAAGCTATTTCCTAGAATTTAGGAAGCAGAACTTAGCTATTCATCAAGACAACTGAGAAATTCTAAGTTTATTCAAATCTAGGTTCCCATCACATTTATAACAGTTACCTCTAAAGCATCAGAACATCCAACTTCATAACAACATTTTAGATCATTGGGAAATATTGAACAACTCATTTTTTAAATATCTGTCTTGTTTTGAAATATTACTTTCTTTTATTATAGGTCCAGTTGTTTACGTCTTGGATCTTGCAGATAGACTGATCTCAAAAGCGTGTCCATTTGCTGCAGCGGGAATAATGGTTGGCTCTATCTATTGGACAGCTGTGACTTATGGAGCAGTGACAGTGATGCAGGTTCAGTATTTTACCCTATTCAGTGATAATACTTTTAATGTGAAGATCTATTAGATTTCTGTTAGGAGTTTTAAAAATTATTTTGGACAAGTAATATTCTCAAGGCTTAAAAATAAGAAAATCTATAAAAAAAAACTATATAGTGAAAAGTCATCTTCTTACTCCTGTCCATTTGCCCAGGTTCCCCCTCACTTCCCCAGGTAGCCATTTATATTAGTTATGTAATATATTCTAGACTTTCTTTGTGCATGTGCAAGAAAAAATAAATTTGTTCTCCCACACACATACATTTTTTTTCCCCCTAAAAGGAAGCATATTAGAACTACACCCACCTTTTTATAAGTATGGAGAAATCTGCATACCATTCTACATATGGAATTAGAACAATTTATTAACCAGTCTGTTGTTGATTAGAAATTAGTTACTTCCCGTTTTTTGCTACAATCAATAACTGTTGGTGAAGATTATTAGACTTAAATTTCAAGATTTAGTCCCAGGCCCTTGATTCCTCTCTTTATACTTTTTCCCTAATGATTTCCAGCTATCAGCTGTGTGCCTTTTATGGTTAGATCTACATCTTTTGCCCTATTCTATCCTCAAAAGCAGTCCTGCCGTTGCAGCTTGACCCTTCTCCTTATGTGACCACTTGTGATTTCACACTCAGGATTTCTGAAATCAAACTAGTCTTTTCCTCAATTTGAAACCTAAATTTATTTATATTTTATAATATTATAATTTCTCTATACCTCTGATTGCTACTATCATTTTCCCATCTACTCGGTTTATATCCTACATTCTTAGGATTACCTTTAACTTTCTGCTTCGTAGCCCTATCTCCAGTCCACTGACCAAATCCAAGCAGTTTCCATTTTGATATCTTATATCTGTAGCTTCCTTTCCACAGTCTTTATAACACCTGACTTTGTTGTCACTCCCCTATCATACCATATGGCTAAAGGAGCCTTTTGATTGGTTTCTCTAATTTCATTCTCTTCTGTCAGTCCATCCTTCCAAATTAATCTTCCTAAAATAATCCCTTCAACATCTACTCCAAGCTGTCTCCTCTGTCTTAAGTAGGACTTTTCCTGTGCAGCAGTTAGATTGGGTAAGTGTTTCATAAGTAACTCAGTAATAGTTTACAGACTATGTAATATTCTAGAAATTGCACATAACTTGCCTATGCCAGGTCCATAGTAAGTAGCCTTTCTGGTTGTTTAGTCATGGTGAAACAGAGTATTGCAAGGTTTCTTCATGAAGCGTTGAGGATACCCCCAAAATCTGGATGTAGTCACTAGAATGAATTACATATAATAAACCATCATTTGTCATGAGTGTAATGGATAAAGATTAAGAACCACTGGGGCGCCTGGGTGGCTCGGTCGGTTGAGCATCCGACTTCGGCTCAGGTCATGATCTCACGGTCCGTGAGTTCAAGCCCCGCGTCGGGCTCTGTGCTGACTGTTTGGAGCCTGGAGCCTGTCTCAGATTCTGTGTCTCCCTCTCTCTCTGCCCCTCCCCTGTTCATGCTCTGTCTCAAAAATAAATAAATGTTTAAAAAAATTAAAAAAAAAAAAAAAGATTAAGAACCACTGACTTAAAAAAGATTCTATTTAGGGGCGCCTGGGTGGCTCAGTCGGTTAAGCGTCCGACTTCGGCTCAGGTCACGATCTCACGGTCCGTGGGTTCGAGCCCCGCGTCGGGCTCTGGGCTGATGATGGCCCAGAGCCTGGAGCCTGCTTCCGATTCTGTGTCTCCCTCTCTCTCTGACCCTCCCCCGTTCATGCTCTGTCTCTCTCTGTCTCAAAAATAAATAAACGTTAAAAAAAAAAAAAAAAAAAAAAGATTCTATTTCCTTGACCTGATTTGTTATGCCAAATCCTTCATAGTCTTACTTCATTCTACTTTGAGGCCTATTGGGCTGTCCCCTGCATCCTATCCTTTTGCTCCTGTTTAGTTTTTTACCTCTGTCCTTTGACTTTTGCCACCCTCCCTGCTTCATACCTGTCTCTCCATTCCCTTCTCTACTTCTCCAAATCTGAACTCCTTTCAGGCTTAGTTCAGCTGCTTTTCCCTCCTGAAACTAACCAGACAACTCCTGCCACTGTCATTCTTTAAATGGCAGCAAATCTTGTGCTGACCAAGTGATATTGATATAGATTACTGAAGTTATTTAATTTTTCCTATATTCAGCCCTTTGCTTTTCCTATTAGAAGGTAATTTCCTTGAGGGGTACTGGGTGGCTCAGTTGGTTAAGCGTCCGACTCTTGATTTTGGCTCAGGTCTTGATCTCACAGTTTGTGGGATCAAGCCCCGCGTGGGGCTCTGCACTGGATTCTCTCTCTCCACTCTCCTTCCCTCCCCTGCTTGCACCCACTCACACTCTCTCTTGCTCTCTCTCTCTCAAATATTTTTAAAAAGTAATTTCCTTGAAAGTAGAGACTGTCTTACACTTAGGTATTCCTGTTATAGCATATACACAGAGGCTAATACTTAAAGGGCTTTCATAAATATCGTGGGTTTTTTTTTATATGACTAGTTCTGTCAGGTAGTAGCAGGTTTATTTGATTATATTCTCTGCAATAATTAAATAAAATAAATTAAAACTCCAGTTTTGATTAATGAGTACATCATTAGTTCAGGGAGGTTTAGGTGATTCACTAGTACTGACGAAGACACAAAAACTTAGAGCAAATATATACATTATTGAATGTACAATACGGATGTATATGTATATTTTTTTGCAGATGAGGAAACTAAGGTCCCATGAGATTGAGTGATTTCTCTTAATACCTAATTGACTACAAGAAATAGGATGGCTCTTTTTGAGGAAAGATTTTAGGCTCACTCAATCTTTTTTTTTTTTAATTTGAGAGAGAGGGAGAGGATCCAAAGCAGGCTCCACACTGCCAGCTTGGAGCCCGATGTGGGGCTTAAAGCCACTAACTGTACAAGAGTCAGACGCTTAACCAACTGAGCTACCCAAAGACTCCAAGCGTCGCTCAATCTTAAAAGAAATTTGTTAATGATTCCCAGGCCCAAGGAATATAGTTCTAAGACAAGGTGTACGTAAGTGAACAACTGGAGAACAGTTATAACATTATGTAAACAAATATGAAGAGTACAGAAGACTACATAAACAGTATTTTAATTCAGTACAATGAAAGATCGTTTGAAGTTTCATAGAAAGTAAGTCTGGAGCTGACTTTTGAAGGCAATAATTTGGATCTGTAGAGGAGATACAAGCAAGGAGACAAAAATGAACATGTTGGTTAATGGTGATGGTAAAGAAAAAGACTAAAATTATGATGATACATATATTTTGTGTTACCACTTAGAAATAATCTTCATATACACTGTGGCACTTGGAAAGATTTTTTTTAAAACCCTGAATGAGAGAGATTACAGTAGATTACAGACGGTAGATAGGTAGTATCATATGATTTAATTGTATTGGGAAGACTTTTACCTTTCTGAGCATATTTGTTAGGGAATGTGCCCCACTTATACCATCAGCAGTATTTAGGGTTTTCTTTTTAACCCTTGACGGTTTTCTTTTCCTTTTGTTCTCCGACTACTCTAAAGTACAAGTATATTAGGTTAAGGAATCAGACCACTATTCTTTTCCCATTTATTTCTCCACGAGCCAGTCTTAAGTTCAATCCCAATTAGTTGTGAGGAACTTGAGACCTTCTGTTTATCTTTTTATTGAAAAGACAATGTGAGGGGCGCCTGGGTGGCTCAGTCGGTTAAGCGGCCGACTTCGGCTCAGGTCATGATCTCGCGGTCCGTGAGTTCGAGCCCCGCATCAGGCTCTGTGCTGACAGCTCAGAGCCTGGAGCCTGTTTCAGATTCTGTGTCTCCCTCTCTCTGACCCTCCCCCGTTCATGCTTTGTCTCTCTCTGTCTCAAAAATAAATAAACGTTAAAAAAAAAAAAAAAAAAAAGAAGAAGAAAGAAAAGACAATGTGATAGGTAACTTTTTTCCCCCAGCACTGGGCTAAACACCTTCCAGCACTGATGTTTTTAAACCTTGCATCAATCGTGTGATCTAGATACTATTAATTATTCCTAGCTTACAGATTTGGCAAGTTTACGTGTCCAATACCACACAGTAAGGAAGAAGCATTAGGACCCCTGTCCCTAATCTAGGGCTTCTTAAGTGAAACTTTGTTCCACAGGCAGTGGGAACATTTTACTCTGGAACAACCACCTTCATGTCCATTTTCGTTCCATTTTTCCCTCTGGTGTAAAAATAACCCCCATAAGCATTGTCAGTTCTTAACTCATACACTACACTTAACTATCCTTAAGTCTGACTAAGAAAACCTCTTAATTCATCACTGTTCATTCTCCCATTTAAAAGTAGGGCCATAGGAGCACTTGGGTGTTTCAGTCAGTTAAGCGTCCGACTCTTGGTTTCTACTTGGGTCATGATCTCATAATTTGTGGGATCGAGCCCCACATCGGGCTCTGCACTGACAGTGCGGGAGCCTGCTTAGAATTTTCTCTCTCCCTTCTCTCTCTGCCCCTTCCCCCATGCTTGTTGTCTCTCTCTCTCTCTCAAAATAAGTGAATGAACTTAGGAAAAAAGGTAGATTTTAAAATAATAATAATAATAATTTAAAAAATAAAAGTAGGGTCCTAAAAGGAAGTGATTTAAAAGATCAGATTAGGGGGTGCCTGGGTGGCTCAGTCGGTTGAGCATCCGACTCTTGATTTTGGCTCAGGTCATGATCCCATGGAATTGAGCCCCTTGTTAGGCTCTGCACTGAGTATGGAACCTGCTTAAGAGTCTCTCTCTCAGACACCTGAGTGGCTCAGTCAGTTAAGCAGCTGACTCTTGGTTTCAGCTCAGGTCATGAACTTATGGTTTGTAAGTTTGAGCTGTGCAGAGCCTGCTTGGGATTCTGTCTCCCTTTCTTTCTGCCCCCCTCTCTCTCTGCCCTTCCCATGTCTCTTTCTCTCTGTAAGTAAGTAAGTAAGTAAGTAAATAAATAAATAAATAAATAAATAAATAATTTTTAAAGTCTCTCTCTTCCTCTGCCCTTTCCCCCCACTTGCACTCTTCTTTCTCTCTAAAATTAGAAAAAAAAAAAAAGATCAGGTTAAAACTCTTAGCCTTTCAACATTGGTGAACTCCTGGATATGAAGAACTAGCTTTTAGGCCTCAAGCAGAGAAACAAACCTTTCTTTAAACCTACAATTCCTAGGCCTTTATTTTATACACAGATAACAAATTCTTAGAGAAGACATTCTATAGTTCCTGAATCTCACCCCCAAATTGAAGTCTTAAAAATAACCTGTTTTGAAATCTTGGAGCATAAAACCAGAATGTTCCTGATGATACACAAGGTATGCTGGGTTTGTTTTGACCAAAGTTAAATCAGCCCCATTGCTTTACTCAGTCCTCATTTACTGCCCTTGAGTCTGATTATAGTAGCAGGGGGTATACTATAGTTATACTATTGTTTCCATTTTAGCATTTATATTTGCATGCTTGTTTGATTTGTCTCTCTCCTCTCCAAAAGACATCTGTTTAGCTCACCATTTTATCCGCAACACCTAGGCCTATTTCTGGCACACAGTCAGTATTCAGTTGAATGAATGCATGCAGGTATGCGTGCATGGTGAGCCCAGCTTGAGTATAAAGCATCTCTGTCGACTTTAGGTATAAGAAATTGGGCAGTGGGCCTTTTGCTCAGTTTGCCCTATTTCCTTTTTTGTTTCCTCACTCTGAGATACCTGGTTGTAAGGTTTTTACCACTACCCATGAGAAATAAACTGTGCCTTACTATAGTCTGTACCTGAATATTCACTCTGCTTTATATTTCTAAACCCCAAAGTTTAAAAATAGCATAACCCACAAAAGGGATTTTTCAGATTTCTGAATTTATTTGCTAGCACTTTGAGAATATTTAAATCACATTTAGTTGTAACTTTATATGTGATCATTAAACTGAAAATAATAGAACGAGGTGCGCCTGGGTGGCTCAGTTGGTTTAGCCTCCGACTTCGGCTCAGGTCATGGTCTCACAGCTGGTGGGTTCAAGCCCCTTGTCCGACTCTGTGCTGACAGCTCAGAGTCTGGAGCCTGCTTCAGATTCTGTGTCTACCTCTCTTTCTGAACCTCCCCTACTTGTGCTCTCTCTCTCTCTCTCCAAGATAAATATTAAAAAAGAAAAAAAAATAAAATGATATAAAAATGAAATATTCCTCAAAAAGCATAGGTAAATACACAATCTCTGGGCTAATCCACATTTGTCCCTAGTATGGGATTAGGGTTTATGAAATACGGTGTACCCTTGAACAACATGGGGATTAGGGGCACTGACAAATCAAGAAAAGTTATATATAAGTGGACCAGTTATATACAAAACTCATGTTGTTCAAGGATCAACTGTATTGTGAACCAGACTCTTTCACTTTAGGGCAACTCAGAACAGTCATCCTTCACATACAAGGTGTCAAGTTTCTACAAGGAGACACAGAAGAATATTAGATACCTATACCTGGTTTTTGGCCACTGAGAAGAGGCTGGCCTCCTGCCCTTTAATATTACACTGTGGTTAGATAATGAAGCACAAACCTGGACTATATCCCTAGCTCAGATTTTAAAGCATCCATTTTGGTGTTCTCCATGTACTTATAAAATATTTTTACCTGGATTGAGTGTGTTGTCTAGAATTTCAATTTGTTCTTACCATTCTCAGCTTGACCTTATTTCACACGTCCTTGTAGTAGTGAAAAATTTGCTATGTAGTAGTAAAAAAATTTGCTATGATAGTTGACATGAAGAGCATCTCGTTTTTGAAAAAAAAAAAAAAAAAATCCCATTTACTTTTTCATGAGCTTGTTTCCTGAGTGTACCTGGCACTTTTAGTTTTCCCTGCCTTCTTTCTTTCCTTCCCTTCTTGCCTATCCTTCCTTCCTTTTACCTCCTCGCTTTCAAAGAGACAGTTTCTTTCCAGTCCTCTCTTCATGGCTTACTCCTCAAGTGTGATCAGAAAAACTATTTGGAGTTTTTATAGTAGTGTCTTCCTAGCAAGCTGTCCTCACTGTGATACCTGGGTGGGCTAAAAGCCCAAGATTCTGAAATCGTCCTCTTCTGTCATAACTGCCAAAAATAATCCTTTAGAGAAATAGGTTTAATTTGGAAGCGATTGAGACTTTGGCTAAAGGGAAGATCATTTGAGATGTTTGAAAGAGAATTTTCAGGGAAGTTCTCCAGTTAAAACTAAGAAGCTCACCAATAAAATGGAGATGTTGAGAGAAGTATAAGGCCAAGATGGAGTAAAAAGAATTTTCCTGGGAGGGGAATGTATGGAGATTCACAAGTAAGAATCATATCCTGGGGTGCCTGGGTGGCTCATTTGAGTGACCAACTCTTGGTTTCAGCTCAGGTCATGATCTCACGGTTCATAGGTTCAAACCCTGAGCTGGGCTCTGAGCTAATAGCACAGAGCTTGCTTGGGATTCTCTCTCTCCCTCTCTCTCTCTGCCCCTCCCTCGTGCTCACTCGCTCTCTCAAAAATAAATAAACATTTTAAAAAAATAATCATATCCTTCTTGCCCTCTGGGATCTAAACCAGTGGAGAAATAACCCTAAGACCCAGATGAGAGGGAAAGGATTGTTTTGGCTTCATTACCCTAGAGTTAGGATACCCTAGGGTTCCTAGATCAGAAAAATGACCGGAACCTGTAGCAAAAACTGCAGTCACTCAAATGTAGATCTTAGAATTGAATTTTAGCAGAATTTGGTCTGTAGAACAAGCATTTAGCCAGCCAGAAAAATCACTCTATACCAGAGATCACTGAATATGGAGAAAGAACCAAAGAGAAGTGAGCTTTTGGGCCATCTCCTAAAGGCTGGTTCTGCCCCTTGGTTATGCTTACCCTAGTAGGAAGAGCAGAAAAACAGATGCTCTGCTGGAGGACAAACAGGACCTAGAATTATAGCCTAGTCTAACCATATCAAATAAAAGGAATAAAATAACCAGAAATCCCCTTCCCTCTATTGAAATGTAATCAATGTGGGTCAACCTTTTTTTTTAATTTACATCCAAATTAGCAGGGCAACAATGATTTCAGGAGTAGATTCCTTAACTCCCCTTACCCATTTAGCCCATCCTGCCTCCCACAACCCCTCCAGTAACCTTCTGTTTGTTCTCCATATTTAAGAGTCTTTTATGTTTTGTCTCCCTCCGTCCCTTGTGTTCATCTGTATCTTAAAGTCCTCATGAGTGAAGTCATATGATACTTGTCTTTCAATACCCTTTAGTTCCATCCACATAGTTGCAAATGGCAAGATTTCATTCTTTATGATTGCCGAGTAATACTCCATTGTATATATATATATACCACATATTTATCCCTTCATCAATGGACATTGGGCTCTTTCCATACTTTGGCTATTGTTAATAGTGCTGCTATGAACATTGGGGTGCATGTGCCCTCAACCATTTTTTTTTTTCAATATTTATTTTTGAGAGAGAGAGAGAGTATGAGCAGGGGAGGAGGCAGAGCATCCAAAACAGGCTCCACATTGACAGCAAGAAGCCCAACATGGGGCTCAAACCCTCAAACCACAAGATCATGACCTGAGCTGAAGTTGGATGCTTAACCGACTGAGCCACCCAGGCACCCCACTATTTTTTAAAGCTTTTATTCCAATATAATATGAAGGAGGTTTTTTTCCTTTGAATGAGAGACACATAAATAAATCAGGACTGATTCTGATTTATTTTTAAAACTTTTTGTATTTTTATTTCAAAATTTACCATTTCCTCTAAAATGAATTCAGCTCAAGCATGCAGCCTTTCATTAGATAAGGAAATTATTCTAGTGAATGCTGTTTGTTTCACAGGTTGTAGGCCATAAAGAAGGTCTGGATGTTATGGAAAGAGCTGATCCTTTATTCCTTTTAATTGGACTTCCTACTATTCCTGTCATGCTGATATTAGGCAAGATGATTCGCTGGGAAGACTACGTGCTTAGACTATGGCGCAAATACTCAAATAAACTACAAATTTTGAACAGTATATTTCCAGGTAAGGCCCTGAATTGTGGTTATAATGAGCACACCAGGTTAACCTTGTGGAAGAATCTTAACATGTGAAGATATTTTAGCTATTGTGATTTATTAGCACTAATACCTCCATTTCTTTTTTCCCCCCAACAGGGATTGGTTGTCCTGTTCCTCGAATTCCAGCTGAGGCTAATCCTTTAGCAGATCACGTCTCTGCTACCCGAATTTTGTGTGGAGCCCTTGTCTTTCCTACTATCGCAACAATAGTTGGTAAACTGATGTTCAGTAGTGTTAACTCTAATTTACAAAGGACAATCTTGGTAAGATGGTTTTAATACTACCTTTTTTTTTTCCATGTAACTATACAAAAGAGAAGGAACTGTGTTTAAAAAAAAAAAACAAAAAAAAAAAAACAGTGGGACTTCATAAATACTCATTCTGTGGCTTCTGTGCCTTGAAGTTCTATTTGATCCCCACTGTTATCCAATAGCAAGAAAGAGGGGAAGATCCATTGCATTACTTCTGGCCTTCCGGAACTATGCTGCAGGTGATGTCTCTCCTAGAATAGGCATGAATTATCACACCCATCCTTGCCAACAAGATTTTGGTGAATAGCTTCAGCTCTAGGATCAGACTGCCTGGTTCATATCCTATCACAGATACTGCCTTGCTGAGAAACCTAAATCAAATTTCTTCACTTCTCTGTGCCTGTAAAATGAAGATCATATTGGTAGCTACATCAAGGTTATGTGGTGGATTAAATAGTTCATTTGAAGTGCTAGCACATAATACGCCCTTGTATTGTTTGCTATCATTGTTATTCCTCCCACTTCCCTTCTCTGATAGCAGCCTGCACATGTGCCCAAGCCTTCTCCCTGCTATATCAGAATGGACGTCAAGCTAAGTGGAGAGAAGATTACCTCAATAGGAGAACAGGGAAGGGGGCACCTGAGTGGGTCAGTCATTTGAGCGTCTCCGACTCTTGATTTCGGCTCAGGTCATGATCTCACGGTTCGTAGGATCAAGCCCACATCAGGCTCTGCACTGGCAGCACAGAGGCTGCTTGATTTTCTCTCTTGCTCTCAAAATAAAAAAATATTAAAAAAAAAAAAAAAAAAAACAGGGAAGGTATCTCTGTTGGGTGTAGTGATCCTGCCTGTCTTACCCCCTAAGTAGAAAAGAGAACTGTCTCATTTGCGTTCATCTGAATTAGCAGCAATGGCTATGTCTTTTCTGATCTAAGTAAAATTATGTTATTATGTTTCTCTAAATCTGCATTATAAAAAGCTTTTTATTTTTATTTTAGGGTGGAATTGCTTTTGTTGCCATAAAAGGAGCATTCAAGGTTTACTTCAAACAACAGCAATATTTACGTCAGGCACACCGCAAAATTCTAAATTATCCAGAGCAAGAAGAAGCATAAAACTGTGACTTCTAGTTGTTCTGCAGTCCTATCATCCTTATGAGTCTGTTGTGTTGTTGATTCCATCATTAATGCACAGTAGTGGAGACTTATGATAAGCTGCTGCTCATATTTTTAAGAAATAGAATAAAGCACTTAGGGCAGGGGAAATCCTCTCAGTAATCACGGAACCTAAGGTTGTGATTTGTTTTCATTGTTTTGTATGTACTTCTTTTATGGCAGTCATCTGAACCATTATCTTAGCATGGTAGACCTGGGTTTTGTTCATATTTTCTCCAGACAGAAATGTAAAGATCAAACTGTGCAAATATTTAAAAATGCACATGCTGTTTTATTCAGATGCCTCTTTTGTACATGTTCATGTTCAGTGTTTTCTTAGAATCAGCAACTCAATGAAGGTACTATGAGGATTTTTCTCACTGGCATAATTTGATTACATGCTAAACAGGAATATATGTTAATATGAGGAAATGTAAATTAGTTATAAAAAATAACAAACCAAAAATGTATGTAAACATTCAAATGATTATCTGAACAAATGCAATTTTGTTGTGTTTTTCTTAACCCATGTGACGTCCTCCAAAATGTGTAGGGTAAAAATTCACAGGGCTTCCAAATCACTTTTTCACTATTAAATTTTATTTATATAATGTCGACATCTCATAGCTCATAATGTAATTTTGACTCATGTAGTCGTGTGTGTGTGTGTGTGTGTGTGCGCGCGTGCATGCAAGAGAGAGAAAGGGAGAGAGTCGTCAGGTCCTTCAATCACTGGAGTACAGTTTTTAAATCCATATTTCTAGAAATTAGAGCTGCCAGTTTATAGTAGTTTGAGCACAGAGAACGGTTTGCAAAAAAAAAAATCAATAAAGTTATTTTACTCTTCTCTTTCATTGATTCAGTTATTCAGGTATTTGTTGATCACCTCCTATTTGCCCAGGCATTGTACAAAGTGCTGTGGGATACAGTGGTGAGCAAGACAGATTTGGTTTCTGCTTTTATGCAGTTTACCATCTAGTTTCAACAGATAGAAAACCAGCAGTGAGTAAACCAAGGTGAGGTTTACTTGAGCTCTTTGTTTTTATATCAGTCAGCAAGAAGATCATTATGAAAACAAGAAGTCTTGAGTAAATATTGAGGTTATTGTTTTTTGGCTTAAGTCCATTTATTAAATCCAATACTAATGTTTTTAGATTTTAATTGCTTGTCGTGTTGATGAGGCTAGCACCTTAATCACTGTTTAACTAGTTTTTACGTTCATTTTTAAAAAAGCAATTATTTATTTTAAGCCATTTTTAATAGTGGCCCTTTTAATGTTGTTCAATCTGAATGGTCTTGCAGTTATTTTCATTAACTAAAATTTTTAAAAGATAGTTCCAAAAACCCTATTTATTTTCTTGTTCACAGTATATAATGCATGACAATAATAAACGTTTCCCTTACTGATACATGGCCACTTCTCTTTAGGAGTGTAGCAAATATAGATTGAGCTATGTTAGATTGCAATAATGTATGTTAACTTTAGTAATTTAAGACTGGTACCTTTCTATAGTATGAATGTCTTAATCCTGTCTTATAAAGTTTATGTGAATGACTGTTGAACATTCAGAGTTGTAATTATTTTGGGAGGAAGGGAATATTTGACTGACAGTGAGCCTTATTAAGAACACTGCTGCAGTTGTAAAGGGGAAATATAAAATCTATGAGTATATATAAAAATAACTTAGATTATATTGCTGTAATTATAAAATATATTGGCTTTTCTTTAATTTTCAATATAAAAAGACATAGTAGATATTTCCTGCATAATTTTGTTATATAGAACAGCTTTTAGGCAACCTTTAATAAAATTATACAAGCACACTGTTCCCCAGTTACTACTTTCATGCCCAAGATGGGGGGGGGGGGGGGGTAGCTGCTTTTGTGTTTATTGGCATCAGGGTTCTTGAGGGCCAAGGAAACAACTCTAATCCTTTGGGGGCAGCAGGGAGGGTTTTCTAGAGCTATGGGGAGGGAATTGCAAGTGCCTGGGGACCAGAGTGGCCTCTAGCCCTGGAATTGAAGACTTTTAAATCCCAAAAACCTTCGCTCAGAAAGTTCTGTGTACCAGTCTTCAGAAAGGTGGCTTGCACCACCATGAACAATAGAAGAGCATGGGCTGACTAAAGTTAGATGGACCTGGGTTCCAATTCTGATTCTGCTTTTAATAACTGGATGTATACCTTGGCCAAGTAGCTTTCTCTCAGCTACAGTTTTCTTCATCTCTGAAATCCAAGTAATACTTCTATCTCAGAAGACCATTTCTAGGGTTAACTGAGAAATTAAAGGAATAGAGGCACTTTAGGCTCGAAATAGCCCCTACAGAGCAGTAGCTGTTTCTTAATTGTTAGTCTGTTCGTGCTCTATGAAAAGGGAAAGGAGAGGTAAGAGAATGGTGTTAGGGGACAGATTAACGGGATGTCACAGACTTTGGGGATGGGTGGGTATATTTTGTGTTTTCCTGTTTAATTTCACATTGCTTTACTGTGTTACTTCTATAAACTTTAATGTTTTAAACCTCTTTTATAAAATTCAGTGACAACTAGTAGAATTCTCTTCTTTGCAGAAGTTAACTTATCTCCAAAGTGGCCGAAAATATTGTTCCTCATTACATGATTATCAAATGACTGTGAAGAATATAAAATTAAACTTGGTGACTTAATTAGTCACTGCCCTGCTAACTGTGCTGTAATTTTTTTAAACGTCTTGTTTTTAATATAGCAGACTATCTCAATACTGGCTGGATTAGGTTAAATAAAGAATTTTTATGTTCTCTAGGTGTACTTTGTCTGTTGCACAACTCCAAAAATGTTAATTCTGCACCTATATAGTTGTTTTTTAATCCTAGTTACCAAGATGTCAGTGAGACTTTTAGTAAAAATAATCTGAATTTTTAAAAACTGAAGAGGAATTGTCTTAATTTTGCAAGTAAGCTAGCCCAAATTCCAACTACATTCTGATTTTTAAAATATATACCCCCTCAGCCACTTGCACTATGATTAGACAAGCAACCACACAAGAACTGTGGGTGGTCTCATGCTGCAGGGTATCTTAAAGTGTATTCAAGTGGGCTGGGGATACGTTAAAAAAGTTGCTTCCTCTGAGATACTAAGAATTTAAGTTTCTGAAGGTTAGAATCTTCTAGAATGAGTACATCAAATAAAGGCCCTTCCATCCATGGAGATTTTTTTCCCTAGGTTATTTCATTGCCCCCATCTGAGAGACTAGCAAAGGAGAAACGACAGACAGTCCCAGATACATATTCTGATATTTGTGTGGCAAGTTACTTTAAGATCATAAAACCTATCCCTGGTTATTAGAATTAAGTGAGGTAACATTCTACAACAGTTTGATATACAGAGCAACAATCTGTGCCAATTTAAGTAGAGGTTGGTTTGCCCATAACCTTCCTTTGGTCTCCTGGGATCTCAGGGTTGCCTCTTCTCTGACCTGCCACCCTATACACCCATTAGAAATGGCAGAGTGATAAAATGTCTTGTTTAACTGCCTTCCCGGAACAAAGATTCCGAGCAAAGGGAAGAGAGAAAGGGTTTGCAACTGAATGTCTGTAGAAGCTTTGGACAGGCAGCAGAGGTTAGGCTGTCATTCTGGTCAACCCCATGTGGATTTAAGCCTCTTCCTGATAACAGCCTGCTAAGGTTACCGTGTGTCTGCAATATATACTACACTTAACCAGGTGTTTGTTGAATTCCTCTATGCTCCAGACATTCTCAAGTCCTGGGGTAAAATGGAGAATAAGCCTACTTTGAGATATTTAATTTTTAAGAGTATAATCTAAGACAACTGTGGAATACTTTGAACCCTTAGAAAATGTGACCTGTTGGGGCGCCTGGGTGGCTTGGTCGGTTAAGTGTCCGACTTCGGCTCAGGTCATGATCTCACAGTCTGTGGGTTCGAGCCCCGCATCGGGCTCTGTGCTGACAGCTCAGAGCCTGGAGCCTGTTTCAGATTCTGTGTCTCCCTCTCTCTGTGACCCTCCCCCGTTCATGCTCTGTCTGCCTCTGTCTCAAAAATAAATAAACGTTAAAAAAAAATTAAAAAAAAAAAGTGCCATTTAAATATGGACTGTCTCTAGCTTAAAATTAGCAAGAAACGATCTATAACAGGAACTAAGAGGTAATATGTTCATGATCCTTCAGTAATACACATTTATCAGTGTATTTGTATGTATCTGTGTATTTACCAATTCAGATAATTGTATACCAAAAATTAGACCTACAAAAGTGCACAATTTTTAAGTAGAAGTCGAATTTTTGCAAGATGATCACATGTAACACATCAGCCAGGGTACAGTCAGACAGAAATCACATCAGCTATTTGAACAAGAAAAATGTAATATAAGAAATTGTTAGCTGATACGAAGTAAATGAAGACAACTTTAAAGAAAAGTAGCAGGGGCAAAACAGCTACTGCTTCTAAGCTGAAGGAGGGTAGAAAATAAGGGAACCAGAAATTAGAGAATGTCTCTTTTCCTAAAAGGCTGAGATTCAGACACTTTGAAAAGGGTGCGGCTACCACAGTTGTTTCAGAGGAACTTGCCAGAGGGCAGGTGGGAACTGGTGTGGAGAAGCTGAGTTGGTGGGGATAGAGAGGCCGGAGGACACAACTAGACATGTACAGGCTGCTGAGCTCCAATGCTTAAAAGGTCATAATGGAGGCTGGAATCTAGAAGGAAGGAGTCTTCCTGACACAATAGCCTTGTGCTGTCACTCCTGTGCCTTCTGTTGAAAAAGCCTAATGTTCCAAAGGAAAAATGTTTACAGGATCCAGTTTCAGAGTCACAAAGTTGGGCAAAGAAGGGTGGATTTGCAACTGAGACAGTAAGTTGGCAATGTACCCAACGCCCCTCTTTGTGCCCCTCCTAGTCAATCTCTGACACTCTGCCCCACCCCTACCACAAGGAAACAATCCTGATATATTTGATTCACAGAAAGGTCCATAAGTGATTTAACAGCATAACATCCAGGATGATAAATGAGCCATTTTCATATATTCTGGCTAGGCTATAAAAATTGTTATGGAAGGCAATTAGTATCTGTTAAGATTACAAATATATGTATTCATTGACTCAGTGGTTCCAATTCCAGGAGTTTATCTTAAGATATATTTGCACCTAAGTACAGCAATATGTCTATGAAGTTATTTGTTGTTCATGGTATATTTAATAATGAGAATGGAATCAAATGTCTAAGTATGGAATCGGTTGAATAAATTAGGGAACATCCATAATGGAATACTATAGAGCTATAAAAAAGAATGAAAGCTGTTTACCTACTGATATGAAGATAGTTCTAATGTATATATATTTTTAAAAGATGTAGAACAGTGCTTATAATATATTACCACTAGGAGGAAATGGGATGGGAAAATTATATAAACATTTGCTTATTCCTTTAAAAAAATCTTTGGAAGGACACATTAGAAAACGAGTCTATAGAAGATTTGAGAACTGAGAGGATTCAGGCTGAGGTGGAGAGAGAGTCTTTACTGTTACCTTTTATCCTTTTTTTCCTAACTATGTAGCTACATTGGGTTTTTTTGTTTTGTTTTTAGTTTATGTGTTTTGAGAGAGAGCAAGCACATAAGGGGAAGGGGCAGGGAGGGAGGGAGAGAATCTCAAACAGGCTCTGCACTGTCAACATGGAGTCCAATGCAGGGCTCAAAGTCACAAATGTTGAGATCATGACCTGAGCCAAAGTCGGGCACTTAACTGAGCTACCCAGGCACCCCTGTCGTTACATTATGTTTGAAGTAATTAAGAATTAAATTTTGCCATTGAGGACAGTACTGAAAATCAAATAGGACTTTGTTTCTCTTTGAAGATAATATTTGAGCTGTATGACAATAGTTTCTTCTTTCTAAAGATTGATGTGATTGTTTTTTGAGAAGTAATTTTACATCTCCCTCAAGTGGTTCTTCCTTGGGTATTCAATAAATGCTTATTGGACTGATTTTGCATCCCATAAGATTAATTCTTGATAGAACATTTTGCAGCTAGTTTTGTCCAGCAATGTACACAATGAGTGTGTTTTGACTCAAAGTTATCAGCCCATAAAAATGGATAGAACTTATTAAAGCAGGGAATTAACATATCCCAAAGGCTTAACTACTCATTTCTTGTATTTATGTATTCATTCATTCGTTGAGTCAATATTTCTTGAAAACTTAGTATCTAGGCACAGGAAATTCAGAATTAATAATACTATGGCACAAAAACAGACACTCAGATCAATGGAACAGAATAGAGAACCCAGAAATGGACCCACAAATGTATGGCGAACTAATATTTGACAAGGCAGGGAAGAATATCCAGTGGAATAAAGAGAGTCTCTTCAGCAAGTGGTGCTGGGAAAACTGGAGAGCGACATGCCGAAAAATGAACCTGGATCACTTTCTTATACCATACACCAAAAACAAGCTCAAAAATGGATGAAAGACCTAAATGTAACACAGGAAGCCATCAAAATCCTCGAGGAGAAAACAGGCAAAAACCTCTTTGACCTTGGCCGCAGCAACTTCTTACTCAACACGTCTCTGGAGGCAAGGGAAACAAAAGCAAAAATGAACAATTGGGACTTAATCAAAATAAAAAGTTTCTGCACAGCAAAGGAAACAATCAGCAAAACTAAAAGGCAACCAATGGAATGGGAGAAGATATTTGCAAACAACATATCAGATAAAGGGTTGGTATCTAAAATCTATAAAGAGCTTATCAAACTCAACACCCAAAAAACAAATAATCCAGTGAAGAAATGGGCAAAAGACATGAATAGACACTTCTCCAAAGAAGACATCCAGATGGCTCACAGACACATGAAAAAATGCTCAACATCAGTCATTGTCAGGGAAATACAAATCAAAACCACAATGAGATACCACCTTACACCTGTCAGAATGGCTAACATTAACAACTCAGGCAATGACAGATGTTGGTGAGGATGCAGAGAAAGAGGATCTCTTTTGCATTGTTGGTGGGAATGCAAACTGGTGCAGCCACTCTGGAAAACAGTATGGAGTTTCCTCAAATAACTAAAAATAGAACTACCCTATGACCCAGCAATTGCACTATTAGGTATTTATCCA
The DNA here is from genome assembly GCF_023721935.1 of Panthera uncia. Taxonomy (NCBI): domain Eukaryota; kingdom Metazoa; phylum Chordata; class Mammalia; order Carnivora; family Felidae; genus Panthera; species Panthera uncia. Next base: position 50,758,238 of record NC_064818.1, read on the forward strand.
AAGGATACAGGTATGCTGTTTCAAAGGGGCACATGCACCCCAATGTTTATAGCAGCACTATCAACAGTAAACAAAGTATGGAAAGAGCCCAAATATCCATTGATGGAGGAAGGGATAAAGATGCGGTATAGGGGCACCTGGGTGGCTCAGTCGGTTGAGTGGCCGACTTCGGCTCGGGTCATGATCTCGCGGTCCATGAGTTCGAGCCTGGTGTCGGGGTCTGTGCTGACAGCTCAGAGCCTGGAGCCTGTTTCAGATTCTATGTCTCCCTCTCTCTGACCCTTCCCTGTTCATGCTCTGTCTCTCTCTATCTCAAAAATAAATAAATGTTAAAAAAAATTTTTTTTAAAAGATGCGGTATATATATATATATATATATATACAATGAAGTATTACTCAGCAACCAAAATGAATGAAATCTTGCCATTTGCAAGTATGTGGATGGAACTAGAGTATATTATGTTAAGCGAAATTAGTCAATCAGAGAAAGACAAATATCATATGACTTCATTCAGATGAGAACTTTAAGACACAGAACAAATGAACACAAGGGAAGGGAAGCAAAAATAATATAAAAACAGGGAGGTAGACAAAACATAAGAGACTCTCAAATATGGAGAACAGAGGATTACTGGAGGGGTTGTGGGAGGGGGATGGGCTAAATGGGTAAGATGCATTATGGAATCCACTCCTGAAATCATTGTTGCACTATATGCTAACTTGGATATAAATTTTAAAAAATAAAGAATTAATAATACTGATGACTATTGTAGTATCCAACATTTATTGCTTACTATATGCCAGGCACTGGTCTAGATATGAGTATTAACTCATTTAATCTTCATAACAACCCAAATATACTGTTTTTATATCATAACTTATACTACAACTGAGGTAACTGAGGTAACCCTGTTTTGGATATTGTTAATTTTAAGTTAATTACCCCGGGTTACATTTCCTCTACCCTCATAGAACTCACAGTCTAGTAGAGAGGACAGAAAGGAAAACATAAATCCCAATACAGAGTAAAAAGTGTAATGACAAGAGTTACAGAGATAGCAAGGAAGTGGAGCTTCTTAAAGGTGGATCCTGGAATATAAATATGAACTTGACAGATGGGAAGAAAGGGACATAGACACAGTGTCTTTAGAAAAATTCTGAAAAAGGAGAGTAGTATTGACATTCCAGCATCATATACTCAAATATATGAAAAAGGGAACCTTTAAACCTTAGGTTCTGTCATATAAATGAACAAAACATTGGAAAGACCGGAAGTCCTGAAACAGACCCAAATATAAATGGGTATTTTGTATATGAAAAAGGTAGCATGTAAATCAGTAAAAATGAAGATGGATTAATCAGGATATGGTCTTGGAACAACTGGTAGCCATCTGGAAATTCCCTTTACCAAAATAAACTCCAGATGGAACAAAAATTTAAACATGAAAAATTTAACCATTAAAATACAACAAATGGGAGAAAATATTTTTTCTCATATCTGATAAAGGACTTGTATCAAAAAAACACAAATAACTCTTATAACTCAATAAGAGAACAACTCAATTAAAATTGGGCAAAAGATCTGAACATACCCCTCACTAAAGAAAACATACAGATGGCATATATATATCAGGGAATTACAAATTAAAATAACAATGAGATATCACTACACACCTTCAGGATGGTTAAAATCCAAAACACTGACAGTTATCAAACGCTGGTAAAAACGTGGAACAAGAGGAACTCTCACTTATTCTGGTAGAAATGCAAAATGGTATAGTTACTTGGGAGGTTAGGTAGTTTGTGACAAAGCTCAACCGTTTTCCCACGTCATCCAACAGTCACACTCATGGCTATTTACTCACATGAATTGAAAACATGTCCACACAAAAACCTGCGTACAAGTGTTTATAGCAGCTTATTCATATTTGTCAAACACTGGAAACAGCCAAGATATCCTTCGAGTTGAAGGGATAATCTGTGGTACCTGCATACAGTGGATTATTATCCAGCAAGGAGAGGGAAATGAGCTATAAAGCCACAAAAAAGACATGGAGGAACCCTAAATGCACATTGCGAAGTAAAAAACTAGTCTGGAAAAGCTGTGTGATTTCAACTACACAGCATTCTGGAAAAGACAAAACTATGGAGACAAAATTTAAAAATCAGTTGTTTCCAGGGGTTGTAGCAGGAGGTAGCAGGTAAGGATAACAAACAGGTGAAGTACAAGTATTTTAAGGCAGTGAAAATATTCTATATGCACTGTTAATAGTAACTACATGATATTATACATTACTCCAAATCCGTAGAATTGCATAACACAAAGAATGAACCTTAATGTAAATTACAGATTTAGTTAACAATAATGTATCACTATTGCTTAATTCACTGTAACAAATGTAACAAACTAATGCAAGCTGTTAATAATAAGGGAAACTAGGTGGGTGGGGTAGAACTGTTTTGTACCATATGCTCAATTTTTCTGTAAATCTAAAACTGTTCTTAAATAAAATATACTAATGTAAAATTTTTTCATACTACATGAAAACATACAAGAATTGTTTTTTAAGATTTCATTTTTTTAACGTTTTATTTTTTGAGAGACAGAGCGCAAGCAGGAAAGGGCAGAGAGAGAGACACAGAATCTACAGCAGGCTCCAGACTCTGAGCTGTCAGCAAGGAAAGAGCCTGATGTGGGGCTCAAACCCACAAACGCTACATGGTAACCTGAGCTGAAGCTGGACACTCAACCGACTGAGCCACCCAGGTGCCACAAAAAGATTTTTAAGTAATCTCTATACCCAACATGGGACTCAAACCCACAACTCTGAGATCAAGAATTGTACACTTCACCAACTGAGCCTTCCAGCTATCCCCAAAATTGTATTTTTAATAATATCACAGCATAAAATTTTTTTAGGAAATCAGAAGGCACATGGAAAGATGCTCAACATCACTAACCTTCAGGGAAATGGAAATCAAAATCACAATGAAATATCACTTCACACCCATGAGAATGGCTATTATCAAAAAGACAAGAAATACCATTCATGATTAAAACCCTCAACAAAGTAGGTTTAGAGAGAACATACCTCAACATAATAAAGGCCATATATGAAAACCCACAGTTAACATCATACTCACACTGGTGAAAAATTGAGAGTTTCCCCTAAGATAAGGAACAAGACAAGGATGTCTTCTCAACACTTTTATTCAACATAATACTGGAAGTCCTAACCACAACAATCAGACAAGAAAAAGAAATAAACAACATCCAAATTGCTAAGGAAGAAGTAAAACTTTCACAATTTGCAGATGACATGATACTATAGATAGAAAACTCTAAAAACTCCACCAAAAACTACTAGAACTGACAAATGGATTCAGTAAGGTCACAGGATAAAAAAAACAATATACAGAAATCCATTGCATTTTTTTTAAGTAGGCTTCGTGCCCAGCACAGAGCCTGACATGGGGCTTGAACTGAGGGGCTTGATCACGACCCTGAGCTGAGATCAACGGTCAGACACTTAATCGACTGAGCCACCCAGGTGCCTCAGAAATCCATTACATTTCTATGCACTAATAATGAAGTCATGGAAAGAGAAATTAAGAAAACAGTTCCATTTACAATTGTACCAAAAATAATAAAATACCTAGTAATAATCTCATCCAAGGAGGTAAAAGACCTGTAATCTGAAAACTATAATACACTGATATAAGAAATTGAAGATGACACAAATGGAAAGATATTCCATGCTCATGGAATTGAAGAACAAATATTATTAAAATGTCTATACAACCCAAAGCAATCTACATATTTAATGCAATCCCTATCAAAATACTAACAGCATTTTTCACAGAACTAGAACAAATAATCCTAAAATTTGAATGGAACCACAAAAGACCCCAAATACCAAAGCAATCTTGAAAAAGACAAAACTAGATATACACAATCCAAAATTTCAAGATATACTACAAAGCTGTTCAAAACAGTATGATACTGGCACACAAATAGACACATAGATCAACAGAACAGAATAGAGACCCAGAAATAAACCCACAATTATATGGTCAGTTAATCTTCAACAAAGGAGACAAGAATATGCAATGAGAAAAAGACAGTCTCTTCAACAAATGGTGTTGGGAAAATAGGACACTACATTCAAAAGAATGAAACTGGACCACTTTCTTACACCGTACCCAAAAATAAACTCAAAATGGATTAAAGACCTAAATATAAGACCCAAAACCATACAAATCCTAGAAGAGAACATAGACAGTAATTCTCTGACATCTACTTTTGCAAGTTTTTTCTAGATATGTATTCTGAGGCAAGGGAAACAAAAGCAAAAATAAAATATTGGAACTACATCAAAGTAAAAAGCTTTGCACAGCAAAGGAAATAATCAACAAAACTAAAAGACAACTTACTGAATGGGAGAAGATATTTGCAAATGATATATCCGATAAAGGGTTAGTATCCAAAATATATGAAGAACTTACAAAACTCAACCCCAAAAAACAAATAACCCAGTTTAAAAATCAGCAGAAGACATGAGCACATTACTCCAAAGATGACATACAGATAGATGACTAACAGGTACATGAAAAAGTGCCAACATCACTCATCAGCAGGGAAATGCAAATCAAAACCACAACGAGATATCACACCTATCAGAATGGCTAAAATAAAAAACACTACACCTGAAACCAATATTATACTGTATGCTAACTAGAATTTAAATAAAAACTTTAAAAAATAATAAAATAAAAAACAAAAGACAACAAGTCTTGGCAAGGACATGGGGAAAAAAGGAACACTCATGCACTGTTGATGGGAATACAAAGTGCTACAGTCACTGTGAAAAACAGTATGGAGATTCCTCAAAAAATTTAAAAACAGAATTGCCATATGATCCAGTAATTCCACTATTGAATATTTACCCAAGGAATATGAAAACGCTAATTTAAAAAGACATACACACCCCTATGTTTATACCAGCATTATTTACAATAGCTGAATTATGGAAGCAGCCTAAGTATCCACTGCTAGACGAATGGATAAAGAAGAAGTGGTATATATATACGATGGAATATTATTCGGCCATAAAAAGGAATGAAAACTTGTCATATGCAACAATATGAATGGAGCTAGAGAGTATAATGCTAAGTGAAATAAGCCAATCAGAGAAAGAAAAATACCATGTGATTTCATTCATATGTGAAATTTAAGAAACAAAACAAGCAAACCAAGAAAAAAAAGAGACAAACAAAGAAACAGACCCTTAGCTATGGAGAACAAACTGATGGTTACCAAAGAGAAGGTTGGTGGAGGGATGGGTGAAATAGGTGAAGGGGATTAAGAGTACACTTGACACTGAGTAATGTATGGAATTGTTGAATCACTGTCCTGTACACCTGAAACTGATATGACACTGTATGTTAACTATACTGAAATTAAAACAAATTTAGAAATAAGCTATATTCACAGACAATTCAGCAAAACCAGATTTGGTGAGAATGACTGCATTCTTACCAGAAGATTGTTAAAAAGACAAGAAATAACAAGTGTTGATGAGGATGTAAATAAAAGAGAGCCCTCAGGCACTGTTGTTGGGAATGTATATTGGTGAAGCAACTATGGAAAACAGTATGGAGGTTCCTCAAAAATTAAAAATAGGGAAACCAATTTGACAATAAATTTCATATATTAAAAAAAATTTTTTTTAATTAAAAATAGAACTACCATATAATCCAGCAATTCCACTTTAGGTATTTATCCTAAGAAAATGAAAACACTAATTAGAAAAGACACATGCAACCCTATTTCATTGCAGCATTATTTACAATAGCTAAGGTATGGAAGCAACCTAAGTGTCCATAAATAAATAGACAAAGAAAATGTTGTACACACACACACACATACACACACTGGAATATTACTCAGGCAGAAGAAAGAATGAAATCTTGCCATTTGCAACAACGTATATAGACCTAGAGGGTCTGTATACTTAGTGCTTGTGCTTAGTGAAATAAGTCAGGGGCACCTGAGTGGTCAGCTTGTTTCAGATTCTGTGTCTCCCTCTCTCTCTGTCCCTCCCCCACTTGTGCTCTCTCTCTCAAAAATAAACATAAAAACAAACAAAAAAAACCCAAGTCAGACAGAGAAGGACAGATACCATATGACTTCACTTTTATGTGGAATCCAAAAAATGGAGCAAATGAATGAACCAAACAGAAACAAAAATCAATAGATACAGAAATCAAACTGACGGGTGCCAGAGGGGTAGAGGAATGGATGAAATAGGTGAGGGGATTAAGAGGAACAGTTATAGAATAAATAAGACATGGGGATGTAATGTACAGCGTAGGGAATGGTAACTAGAATTATTGTGGTGACCGTTTCATAATATGTATAAATATTGAATCACTATGTTGTACACCTGCAACTAATAAAGTATTGTATGTCAATTATTCTTCAATAAAACAAAACAAAACATCAAAAAACAAACAAAAAAAGATTGTATGTTACCTCTACTGGAATTAAAACTTAATAAAAAAATAAATTAAAAAATAAAAGATTAATGGGGCAGCTGGGTGTCTCAGTTGGTTAAGTATCAGACTCTTGATCTTGGCTCAAGTCATGATCTCATGGTTTGTGAGTTCAAGCCCCACGTGGGGCTTTGTGCTGACAGTGCAGAGCCTGCTTCGGATTCTCTGTCTCCCTCTCTCTCTGCTCCTCCCCTGCTCTCTCTTTCCCTCTCTCTAAAATGAAAAAAAAACAATAATAAATAAAATAAATAAAAATTAAAAGATTAAAAATTCTAAGCTACATTAAAAACTGCATAAAGTAACATTAAGTTAAATGCAAAAAGGGAAAAAAATCACTCATACAAAATTAATTTCCTTTACATATAAAAGTCTCTTTAAATCCATAAACAAAAGACTAATAACCCAATATTTAAAAATAGTCAGAGGATGTAATTAGTTTACAAAAAATGCGGCATTGAAATATATAAAAATACATTTAGACTAAATCATAAGAAATATCCGAATTAAAGGGCATCTGGGTGGCTCAGTCGGTTAAGTGGCCAACTCTTGATTTCGGCTCAGATCACGATCTGAGGTTTCATGGGTGCAAGCCCTGCACTGGGCTCTGTGCACTGATCTTGTGGAGGCTGCTTGGGATTCTCCCTCTCTCACTCTCTCTCTCTGCCCTTCCCCCACGCACAGTCTGTCTCTCTCAAAATAAGTAAATAAACTTATAAAAAGTAAATATTCAAATTAAAATTATAATGAGATACTATGTTTCACCTATCATATTAACAAATAGTAAGAATTATTGAACACCTGCTCAGTGCCAAGTGGTATTCAAAATCCTTTATGCGTATTAGCCCATTTAAATTCACAACATGAGTCAATTCAAAACTCTTGCTATCTAAAAGTATGGGTTAATGGGGCGCCTGGGTGGCTCGGTCGGTTAAGCGGCCGACTTCGGCTCAGGTCATGATCTCGGGTCGGTGAGTTCAAGCCCCGTGTCGGGCTCTGGGCTGATGGCTCAGAGCCTGGAGCCTGTTTCAGATTCTGTGTCTCCCTCTCTCTCTGACCCTCCCCCGTTCATGCTGTGTCTCTCTCTGTCTCAAAAATAAATAAACGTTAAAAAATTTTAAAAAAAAATAAAAGTATGGGTTAAGATGTAAGGAAACAGGGACTATCTTATAATTGCCTGTCTATTCAGCATCTCACATCCAGTAGATGACCTCCTCACACTTTCTTCTCTCTCTTTAAAATCTCTAACACCTCCTTGACCATCTTCATTCTCAACTAATGATCTTTCTTCTTGCCTCCTGCTTCATTGAGAAATTAGAAGCAGTCAGAAGAAAACCCATTAACTCCTCCAAATCTTTCACAACTGCAGACGTCTATATCTACATTCATCTACACTCATCCATATATAGTACATATCTACACATAACTCTATACTATACCTACACTCACCCATATATAGTTTAATCTACCTTTCCTCTTCTTACATTGAACAGTGTTCCTATCCAAGGCCATCTAAGAAAATTTTCCCTTTTTAATGAAATATTAACACATATGGACACATGTGTACACACACACACACACACACACATTTCCATCTTTAAAAAAAATGACCCACTCCCCTTCTAGACACTGTCATTTTTCTACTCTTCTTACGGCAAAGCTACTCAAACTTTGCCCTGATTCTACCCTCCAATTCTTTTTTTTTTTATTTTTTTTAATGTTTATTTTTGAGAGAGAGAGAGCACAAGCAGGAGAGGGGCAGAGAGAGAGGGAGACAGAATCAGAAGCAGACTCCAGGCTCTGAGCTGTCAGCACAGAGTCCAACACGGGGCTCAAACCCACGAACTGTGAGATCATGACCTGAGCCAAAGTCAGATGCTAACCGACTGAGCCACCCAGGTGTCCCCAATTCTCTTAAAATTAATAAGAGGAATAAATCTAACCAAAGATGTAAAAGATCTATATGCTGAAAACTATAGAAAGCTTATGAAGGTAATTGAAGAAGATATAAAGAAATGGAAAGACATTCCCTGCTCATGGATTGGAAAAATAAATATTGTCAAAATGTCAATACTACCCAAAGCTATCTACACATTCAATGCAATCCCAATCGAAATTGCACCAGCATTCTTCTCAAAACTAGAACAAGCAATCCTAAAATTCATATGGAACCACAAAAGGCCCCGAATACCCAAAGTAATTTTGAAGAAGACCAAAGCAGGAGGCATCACAATCCCAGACTTTAGCCTCTACTACAAAGCTGTAATCATCAAGACATCATGGTATTGGCACAAAAACAGACACATAGACCAATGGAATAGAATAGAAACCCCAGAACTAGACCCACAAATGTATGGCCAACTAATCTTTGACAAAGCAGGAAAGAACATCCAATGGAAAAAAGACAGTCTCTTTAACAAATGGTGCTGGGAGAACTGGACAGCAACATGCAGAAGGTTGAAACTAGACCACTTTCTCACACCATTCACAAAAATAAACTCACAATGGATAAAGGACCTGAATGTGAGACAGGAAACCATCAAAACTCTAGAGGAGAAAGCAGGAAAAGACCTCTCTGACCTCAGCCGTAGCAATCTCTTACTCGACATATCCCCAAAAGCAAGGGAGTTAAAAGCAAAAATGAACTACTGGGACCTTATGAAGATAAAAAGCTTCTGCACAGCAAAGGAAACAACCAACAAAACTAAAAGGCAACCAATGGAATGGGAAAAGATATTTGCAAATGACATATGGGACAAAGGGCTTGTATCCAAAATCTATAAAGAGCTCACCAAACTCCACACCTGAAAAATAACCCAGTGAAGAAATGGGCAGAAAACATGAATAGACACTTCTCTAAAGAAGACATCCGGATGGCCAACAGGCACATGAAAAGATGCTCAACGTCGCTCCTCATCAGGGAAATACAAATCAAAACCATATTCAGATATCACCTCACACCAGTCAGAGTGGCCAAAATGAACAAATCAGGAGACTATAGATGCTGGAGAGGATGTGGAGAAACAGGAACCCTCTTGCACTGTTGGTGGGAATGCAAATTGGTGCAGCCACTCTGGAAAACAGTGTGGAGGTTCCTCAGGAAATTAAAAATAGACCTACCTTATGACCCAGCAATAGCACTGCTAGGAATTTACCCAAGGGATACAGGAGTACTGATGCATAGGGGCACTTGTACCCCAATGTTTATAACAGCACTCTCAACAATACCCAAATTATGGAAAGAGCCTAAATGTCCATCAACTGATGAATGGATAAAGAAATTGTAGTTTATATACACAATGGAGTACTACGTGGCAATGAGAAAGAATGAAATATGGCCCTTTGTAGCAACGTGGATGGAACTGGAGAGTGTGATGCTAAGTGAAATAAGCCATACAGAGAAAGACAGATACCATATGTTCTCACTCTTAGGTGGGTCCTGAGAAACTTAACAGAAACCCATGGGGGAGGGGAAGGAAAAAAAAAAAGAGGTTAGAGTGGGAGAGAGCCAAAGCATAAGAGACTGTTAAAAACTGAGAACTGAGGGTTGATGGGGGGTGGGAGGGAGGGGAGGGTGGGTGATGGGTATTGAGGAGGGCACCTTTTGGGATGAGCACTGGGTGTTGTATGGAAACCAATTTGACAATAAATTTCATATATTGAAAAAAAAATAAAAAGTATGTACTTAAAGCTAAAAAAATTTTTTTTTAATGTTTATTTCTGAGACAGAGAGAAGGACACACAGAATCAGAAGCAGGCTCCAGGCTCTGAGCTGTCAGCACAGAGCCCGATGCAGGGCTCGAACTCACAAACCGTGAGATCATGACCTGAGCTGAAGTCGGTCACTCAACCGACTGAGCCACCCAGGCACCCCTTAGAATTTTTTAATTGAGATTCAATTTATATAACACAAAATTTGCCACTTAAATGTGTACAGCCCAGTGGTTTATACTGAAGCATATAGTATTTTCATGAAGTTCTGCAAACACTACCACTAATTCCAGAACATTTCTATTATCCACCCCCCAAAAACCTGTACCTAATAGTTCTAAATTCCTCCTCCTCTGGTCCCTGTAAACCATCAATCTAACTTCTATCTGGAATTGCCTGTTTTTGAGATTTCATTTAAATGGAATTTTATAATATGGGACCTTTTGTGTCTAGCTTCTGTCACTTAGCCTGTTTTCATGGTTCATCCGTGTCATAGCATGTTTCAGTACTCCTTTCTTTTCATGGCTGAATATCCCATTGTATGAATATACTGCATTTTGTTTATCCATTCATCCATTGATAGACATTTGCCCCTTTCTTTCTTGAACCCACTTCAATCACAATTTTACCTAAACCCCACATCCCATACTTCACCAAAACTATCCTAATCAAGGTCATTAGTTACCTCATTGCTAAATCCAATGCTCAATTCCTAGTCCTCACCTTACTTAATTTACATGAAATATTTGACAATGTTATAGCTTCATCCTGAAAGACTTTTTTCATTTGCCTTTTGGAGTACCACACTCCTGATTCTCTTCCCACCTCATTGGCTGCTCATTTCCAGTCTCCTTTGTTGGATCTTCTTTTTTTTTTTTTTTTTTTTTTAATTTTTTTTCAACGTTTTTTATTTATTTTTGGGACAGAGAGAGACAGAGCATGAACGGGGGAGGGGCAGAGAGAGAGGGAGACACAGAATGTGAAACAGGCTCCAGGCTCCGAGCCATCAGCCCATAGCCTGACGCGGGGCTCGAACTCACAGACCGCGATATCGTGACCTGGCTGAAGTCGGACGCTTAACCGACTGCACCACTGCACCACCCAGGCGCCCCTGTTGGATCTTCTTTATCTCTCCAGCCTCTAAGTGTTGAAGAGCCTCAGGGCAGACTCCTAGGGCTTCTCTATTTAAGTAAACACATCCAAACTCCTGACCATCTATTAGAAGATTGGCCACCTATAATATGATAATAATTCCCAAGTTTATATCTCCAGCCCATACTGCAAATTGCTTCACTGAATTTCCAACTTAAATATTTCCTATTACACACACACACACACACACACACACACACACACACACACACACACACCTCAAATTCATCCCAACCTGTGTAGAGAATCTGTACAGGGTAAGATGCTAAATGGAGAGATGCTACACAGGATGGGAGAGAACAAGAAGCACACAGGTGGCAGACATGTGAGTTACGAAGCCATTCTGGAAATCAATCTTCCAGCCCTGCCTGCCCCAACCTGTCCCAGCTAATGCCACGTGGATCAGAGACAACACATGTGGCTGGGCCCTTCCCTCAATTCCTGACACCCAAAATTCCTGACAAAATAAAAGAGGACTTTTTCCCCCCAGCAATAAATAACTGAGACACAGAGTGACAGCCATTAGTCATTGATGTGGGGTGTCTTAGGGGGTGGACTTCAAGTATTTCTGGTTCCATTGTTAAGGGCATCCCTGTGGTGAAGAAGGGCCCCTCAGCCTGAGGCTAATACACTTGGAGCTATCCAGCATTTCTTGTTCTGATGACATGTGCACCATACAGCTCTCTGAGGCCTGCAGAGACCAGCCTAAAGAAGATGCTACCTACATCTTGGATGTCCCAGCCTGGCCTTGATGATACCCATGGTGAATTAATAAAATCATCTGTTTGTCTTTCCCTGTAGCTTGATCACTAGGCCAGAATGTGCTGATTATAAGGCCACAAGTATGCAGGTCTGTCCATATGGGAACTTCAATTCTCACTGCAGCTCAATAAATGGGCATTCTGAAAACCGCCTCCTTCTTAGGGAATTTTTTCAGTTAGTTGGTCTTCCAGGACAGAGGAGAACAAGTATTTAAGTCTTCAGAGACGAAGAGGTACAATTTCAACTGTTTTTTGTTTAGATGGCCCATTTATGAACCAATTCCAGACGTACTTGTCTTCTGTTAGTTTCTACACTTTTTATTCTCTCAATTTAGCAACAGAGAACATGGAAATTAAATACATTAAATGCTCTACTCACCTCCCTCTGCCTGTTCTATCATTCCTTGGGAAATCTACCACATATCTATGATTTTGAATTTGAGGCCATTTTTTGAGTTATAAGTATGTACAATAAATTATGCAAACTTTTAAAGGTAACAACTCAGTGGATTTTTATACATGTATAACCTCTGTGTGACCAATATCCACTCCATACAGAACATTTCTATCACCCTAGAAAAAAGCTCTCTTCCCAGTTAATACAACCCCACTCAGAGGCAACCCTATCCTGACCTCAATCAACAGTCTTTAATTTTAGCCATGCTGGTGGGTATATGGTAGTACATCATTACAGTGATATAATGTTTAACAAAGGTTGTTAAGGTTACAACTAATGTGCTACCTCAGTCCTCAGACTGCTACAAAAGAGGGTTAATAAGTGGCAAGGATTTGATTGCTTTGGCTGAATAATCAAGAAACCCCAATTTTTTTATTATTTAGACAGTTGAATTATAACCCTATTTCTTCACTTCTATATAAAAAGGAATCCATTGATATACATACAATTAAAATCCTGTAGCTGTGTTACTAACCCAGAAAAAAAAGCATTTAGAGCAAATATTGTATTTCGTTTATTCCACAAATAATTATGTGGCTTTCCTGTATGCTCCAGCAATGAATGAGACAAGACATGACCTTTGCTCTTATGGAGCTTGTGGTCTATTTTACAAGGAACCTCTAACTTCTAGTTAATATAGCCATTAATTTAATTTATCTATTTGAAAGACTTCTAAGAGGCTTTGAAGACTTTTCTATACCCTCTTCTTTCACCAGTAGCTCCTGGCCCTAATTTGGTTGGTTGTTCACACCAGTGTGTAATTATTTGTGAATTAATGGTCTTCTCTCTCCTTTTTATAGTAATTAATCAAAAATATAAACTTTCTGATCAAACCCTGTTTAATCAGTTCATCACCCCTCTTTGATCATTTCTTTTCAAAGCTACTCCAAACTACTCCCTCTAGGTCCCCCAAATAGTTTTAACTGTAATTTTAAAAAACATCTACCATCTTAACCTCAAAATGAGTTCTTAAAGACAAACTGACTTATCTTTTAAAAAGTTTTCCTTCCTTCATACATTACTCAATAATACTACATTTATCATTTTTACCCAATACAAACATTTTGTGATTCTTCTGAGGACTCTGTACGGTGATTTTTAATCCAGTAGTCAACTAGATTATGAGTCAAAGTGAATTTTATGGGCTTCCTCGAGGCCCAGAAACTAATTAAAGAAGTAGGACTAGGCTCTGACCAGTGATACATGTATATTGTATATTGTATACATGTGGAATTGCTAATAGGGACATTTAGACACCCAGTGGCCCACAGGAGTCCTCTAGAGTCCCAGGAAGTGCTGAGCTATCAAAAAGTAGAAGGCATAAAGCATGGGGTGCCATGTTTTTTTCCCGGGGCGCCTGGGTGGCTCAGTCGGTTGGGCATCCGACTTCGGCTCAGGTCATGATCTCACAGCTTGTGAGTTCGAGCCCCGCATCGGGCTCCGTGCTGACAGTCCAGAGCCTGGAGCTTTCTTCAGATTCTGTGTCTCCCTCTCTCTCTGCCCCTCCCCTGCTCAGGTTCTGCCTCTGTCCTTCAAAAATAAATAAACATTAAAAATAATTTTAAAAAATATGTTGTTTGCCTAAAGTCCTGGTGAGAGCAAGTGCACAGAGTTTGGCCTGACAACTGTAGGTCCTCACTTTGATAAAAATATTTCCAGGTATAGCTTACCACATGCAGTTATTTCACATCTGGACCTGGAAATCAATTTTTCTCCTGAAAATCAATTTTAAAATTAGTTTTTATTTTTATCAAAGTAACACATGGTTATATCTGTAAAAAAACAAATCTCCAAGTCTCATTCCCCCAAGGTAGATCCTCAACATTTCAGCTACTTCTCCTGGCATCAACCTCTATATTTCTTTTTTTTTTTATGTTTATCTATTTATTTATTTGAGAGAGAAAAAGAAAGGGAGAGAGGAGGAGGGGGAGAAAGAGAGGGAGAGAGAGAATCCCAAGCCGGCTTGATCTCATGAACCATGAGATCATGACCTGAGCTGAGAGATCAAGAGTCAGATGCTTAACTGACTGAGCCACGCAGATATCCCTCATATTTCTTCTTTAATTTTAAAAAAATGTTTATTTTTGAGAGAGAGAGAGCTGGGGAGGGGCAGAGAAAGAGAGACACTCCAAAGCAGGCTTCAGGTTTCATGTCAGCACAGAGCCCGATGCTGGGCTCAAACTCATGAACTGTGAGATCATGACCTGAGCTGAAGTCAGGCACTTAACCAACTGAACCACCCAGGCACCCCCATATTTCTAAATAATCTACAGCCATTTCTTGTTTTATCTTTTTTTTTTTTTTTAACCATTATCTATTGACTTCTCACTCTGGTGTATAGGAATTAGCTCTCTCAAAAAAGCCAACACTTTCTTTTCCCCTTCTCTTCATCCCCCCAATATATAGTTATATCACATTATTATGACTACATAAATGTATTTACTGAATCATACCTTGGTTTTTCTGTTATCCCTTTATTTTTTTCCTATAGTTTATAATTGCCTCTTTTATTTGAGAGGTAAGCAAAAACTTTATTTTTTGCCTGACCCTGTATATAGTTATTAAAAATTTTACTCAAATTCTATACTACCTGCCACATGCCTATCAGTAATGTTTTCCATTCTTCCAAATATATTATTTCCATTCTTTTCCTAGATACTTTTCTCCTTGAGTCTTTTGTCTTCCTGCTCCAAACTAGAAGGCCTGTTATCTTAGCTTGCCACAACTGAAATCCTGGGATTTCACTCTCCATGTTGGTAAATTTACCTCAGTTTGTGCCCAGCTGAGGGGGCAATGAGGTAGAAATTTAGTTCTTCCTTAGCTTACCAACCTGTGCATCCTAGCAGTTGCAACTGGCTACAGGGGACCCTTTTTCTAACTCATCCTTACAGAAGGGAGAGTTGTTTATAGTTCACACAAAAGCTCCATTTAGGCAGCCCTGGCACTAGATTCCTATTTCCTTGATCTGGTGGTATCTTCATTTCTTTATGTCTTGTATTTTTTTTTTTTTTAAAGCAGAGTACATCTAGTAAAAGGAAAATTTTTTAAACTTTGTATGTTTTTAAATGTTTTTGCTCTTACACTTGATTGAATGAATTCTGGCTCAGAAATCATTTTTCTGCAGAAATTTAAGGTATTACTTCATTGTGTTTTGCTTCTAATGCTGATGTTGAAAAGGCCAATACCATCAAATCCTGATCCTTTGACCATGACCTGTGTTTTCTCTAGATGCTTTTAGAAAACTATCTTTTTATCTGCGGTATTCTGAAGTTTTGTGGCCATATGATCGACACCTGGTGGCCTTTTCAATCTTGAATCCTTCCTTCCATTCTTTCTTCTCCCTCCCTCCCTTCCTCCCTCCCTCCCTCTCACCCTCCCTCCCTCTCACCCTCCCTCCCTCCCTCTCACCCTCCCTCCCTCTCACCCTCCCTCCCTTCCTTCCTTCCAAGAGCCTGTGCAGGGGAGGGACAGAGGGAGAGAGGGAGAGAGAGAATCTTAAGCAGGCTCCATGCCCAGCACAGAGCCCCACATGAGGCTGATCTCATGACTGCAAGATCATGACCTGAACTGAAATCAAGAGTTGGTCATTTAACTGACTGAGCCTCCCACACCCCTTGAATCATTTCTTGATAATGTTCTCCTCTTTGTTTGATCACTTTTTCTGCAATTCCTATTAGTCAGGCATTGAATTTCCTGAATCAATCTTCTCATTTTCTTATCTTCTCCCGATCTAACTATTTATCAAGAGTTACTTGGCTTTGGGGTGCCTGGGTGGGTCAGTTGGTTAAGCATCTGACTCTTGATGTCAGCTGAAGTCATAAACTCACAGTTTGTGGGTTTGAGCCCACATTGGGCTCTACACTGACAGTGCAGAGCCTGCTCAGGATTCTTGCTCCTTCTCTCTCTGCCCCTCTCTCCCTTCTCAAAATAAATAAACATTTTCTAAAAAATTAAAAACAAAGGGTTACTTGGCTTTGACTTCCAACATTTTTACTGCAATTTTCATTTTGATTACCCTATTTTGAGTTTCTAAGAACTCTTTCATTATTATTCCCTGGAATTTCTATCTTTTTTTCCGTATAGCAATAACATCCTGTCTTTACCCTTGGCTTGTGGATATAATATCTTATTTATCTCCCCAAGTATATTAATTATAGCTATTAAAATATGATTTTTTCTGCTCTCTGCATTGCTTTGTTTCCTCTGAGTTCTCTTCCTTGAATGGGTGGTGATCCTTGGCTGTTTTTCATATTTAAAATTAATGCATTAGGGGCACCTCTCTGGCACCGTAGATACAGCATGCAACTATTGATTTTGGGGTCATGAGTTCAAGCCCCACACTGGATATAGAGCTTACTTTAAAATAAATAAATAGATAAATAAAGTGTAAAATTAGTGCATTGAAAAGCTGACTGGAAGTGTGGGGATGGGAGGTGCTTGTCAATTGGTGCCCCTTCCTGTGTAGTGAAAAGGTAGGAAGCCAGCTTTTGGGGAGGACTTCCATAAGTCAGTGTCTGTATTGGTCAGCTTCTTTCCCTTATAAACAACCACAAAATTGCAATGGCATATAACACAAGCATTTATTTCTTGTGTCTTCCAACTGCAGGCTGGGTTGTGCTGGGCTTAATTCCAAGCCTTGGGTTGTAGTCATGTCTGCTCTCCATGTCTCTCATCCTCCTCAGACCATGGTATGCATTTGTCTCATGGTAAAGCAGGGGACCAAGAGAGCAAACCAACCATGCAAGCCTCTCTCGAGTCTCTGGTCATTTCATGTCTGCTAACAGTGCCAAGCAATTCACACAGCCAAACTCAAAGTGAAGAGTGAGACAGTACACTCTACTTACCATGAGACCACATGAATGAGGAGATGAACTTTCTTACACAGGAGTCAAGAACTGGGACCAACAATCCAATCTAATATTCTACATCTTTTATCTCAGGCCATTCGGTGTTTCTCCAAAACAGTCCTCCAATCTAGTCAGGCCTGAACACACCAGGCTACTGGTGTTCTCAGGAGCAGGTAGGGGAGAAAATTAGGGCTCTCCTTCACCAGTGACAGCAGTCTGTCCTTTACTCTTCCCATTTGTCATCTAGCCCTTACTACTGTACTCATTGCTGCTTTCCATGTGCTTAATGTTCTTCAGTCCTGAATTTCTCAGGTTAATTTCCTCCAAAGAATACACCTCTAATATCCTGTGAAAGTGAAGGAGGGAGATTTGCCTGGTTGCTACAGGTGGTGTTAGTCTAAATGGTTTTTGTAAAGTCTCAAACTGACCTTATTTTCATCCCTGTCTTCTGAGGTGTTGTCTCTCAATCTCCCTCATTAGTTTTCCCTTCTTCAAGTTCTTGTATTTTTACCTTTCCTCTACCCTGCTAAATCAGTTACCACTCCATTATCTGCTTTCTGTTCTCAGAACTCATACAGAGTAGTTGGATTTACAATTTCATCAAAGATGCATTTTGTGGTTTTGTTCCTCATTGGTTTTGTTTCATTTTGTTCTGGATTGATTTACAAGGGTTGGGAAAGAAATGTCTTTTATTCTTCATCTTAAAACTGGAAATTTGGGGGCGCCTGGGTGGCTCGGTCGGTTAAGCGTCTGACTTCAGCTCAGGTCATGATCTCACAGACCGTGAGTTCGAGCCCCGCGTCAGGCTCTGGGCTGATGGCTCAGAGCCTGGAGCCTGCTTCCGATTCTGTGTCTCCCTCTCTGTCTGCCCCTCCCCCGTTCATGCTCTGTCTCTCTCTGTCTCAAAAATAAACGTAAAAAAAAAAATTTAAAAAAAAAAACTGGAAATTTGAAGGAGAAATGCAATTTGTATACCTATCATTTATTGCCATGTGCAAAGCACTTCAGTAAGCATTTCACCTATGTCACCTTAGTAAATCTTTATAAAATCCTGAGAACTAAATATAATTATGATTATGCCCATTTTATAGGTGAGGAAACGGGGCTGAGTGAGGTGTAGTAACTCAGCCAAGGCCAACAAACTAGTCAACAGTTACATCAAGATTAGAACACAAGTCTAAGAGTCTACATTGTGGCTAGATTTTATACGGCACTCATTCACCTTTCATCCTTGGCTAAGGACCAACTCCAGGCCAGGCTCTATGCTGAGAGACTGGGATACATAGATAACACAGCTAGCTCATTACTTGGCACACCTAAGTACTCATTAAGTATTGGCTCCTAATTTTTATTATCAATAAGATTAATAAATAATCCTATAGTATTTATCACTTTTCAAGAAAGCAAAAACAGGGTAAATTGAGAAATAATTATTTAAGAAAATTTATATCATTACCACTTAAAAAGACACTTCCTCTACCTGACATGTCAGTTAATGGAAGTGCTTTTTCACATGTGAAGAATTTTATTTAAAAAAAAATTTTTTTTAACGTTTATTCATTATTGAGAGAGAAACTGAACATGAGCAGGGGAGGGGCAGAGAGAGGAGGAGACACAGAATCTGAAGCAGGCTCCAGGTTCTGAGCTGTCAGCACAGAGCCCAACGGGGGGCTCAAACCCACAAACCCGGGAGATTATGACCCAAGGTCGGACACCCCACCGACTGAGCCACCCAGGCACCCCTCACAGGTGAAGAATTTTTAATTAAACTATTTACATGAGAAAATCCAAACAATTTGTGCTTTAAATAAGAGTGAATAGGCCTTCTGAGGCCCACCGGGAAAGAGATTAACTGGCAATTAGAAAAATCAATCTCTTAACTGAAAGTTTTAATACCTTCCCTTGTTCTTTTATCCTAATGTGTTACTTGGCCCTAAGCAGAGCCTGAAGAGGAGGCAGAGCTGTGAGTGTTCCTTGGGGGGGGGGGGGGGGGGGGGTGGGCTCCACTTAGGACCTCATAGAGATTAGCCTGCATCTTAGTCACTTTAGTATTATGAATATCTTCTCACTGGGGATTCTCTACCTCTTTCACAGTGTGGAAAACTATAAGGAAGCTTGGGAAGCTTATAACTTGGGAAACTTTTATAGCTTGGAAACAGAGGCTCAGAAACCACATCATATGCGATTTCTGTTTTGCATCCTTCAGAAACCAAAGCTGGCTGACTGAAGGGAAGGGAATTTTTAGGCAGGGATGTTGGGAGCAGGGTGGGAGGGGTGGCTGGACAGCCTGGACCAGAAGCAGGCAGGATCCTGCGGGTGACAAGGGGCAGAGGCAGGAACAAAGTCTAAGAGCAGGAAGGTCTGGCCTCAGCTCTGCCAAGCTTTTCAACACTCAACTCAGATTTGATTTCCAGAATCTGGAATCACCTGACTGCCAAGCACTTTAGAATGTATACATAAGCCAGCAGCTTCAGCATCACTTGAGAGCTTGTTAGAAATGCAGAATCTCACTCCCCACCCTGGACTTCTACATCAGGATCTACATTTCAACAGATTGCCCAGATCTGTGCATGCCACAATTTGGGAAGCACTGGGCAGAGCCCCTAAAAAACATCCAATCTCTGATCAACTTCCTCCTGGGGAAGACGCAATTTCTCAACAGGAAACTTGGGGTGCTTCTAACAGTGAGCAGGATGAGTGAGGAATGGCCTCTAGGAGATCCATAAAAGGCATCCCTGGAATTCCAGCACAAGCTGGTCTCCACCAAAGTGCCATCTCCTATCCATCCTCAGGACCTGTGAACAGACAGTTCCTGGCGGCAGTAGGTCAGGGTTTTTTACTCTAGCTTTGCTTTCTTAGGGGCTTCTGACATCTGAGAGATCTGAGAGAGACCTCTGCTAGAACACCCTCGATCTTTTAATTTTTAAAAAAAAAAATTTTTTAAATGTTTACTTATTTTGGAGACAGAGAGACAGAGCGTGAGCAGGGGAGGGGCAGAGAGAGAGGGAGACAAAGAATCTGAAACAGGTTCCAGGCTCTGAACTGTCAGCACAGAACCCGATGCAGGTCTCGAACCCACAAACCGCGAGATCATGTCTGAAGTCAGATGCTCAACCGACTGAGCCACCCAGGTGCCTCACCCTTGATCTTTTTAAACTAATGAATGTTAAAACCTTTCCCCCACTCTTACACAACTTTTTGGATAAAGATGGACTGTTAAGCGAGCAGCTGCATTCTCCTTTTCTCAGTGGTGCCTCTTTCAAAAGGAGCAGCTGTAGATTTATTGCTATATTGGGGGATGATGAAGATTAAAGTTTTGTAAGACTTTGAATCCAGTTGCCAAGGGACATAGCAAGAACCAGGCTTTGCAGCACAAAGGCTCTGAACAGTAAAAGTAAGATTTGAGCTCCGGAATGAGCAGCTTTACATCCCTTCATCTGGCATTGCCTTAGCAAGTGGCTTTTACAGAGGAGGCCCTCTTTGGAGACTTTCTCCCTATCCTGGAACCCTATCCCCTGTTCCCCCCAGGCCTCTCCCTGGGTGAGCATAACAGACTCACGGTGGTCTGTTCAGAGTAGGGCATGTAGACCGCTATCCTTGGTCCTGAAACAACGTTATGAATTGCAGCAGTAATTCACAACCTATCCCCAGATATTCTGATTCAGCTTCTGCCTTAAAAACAAACAAACAACAAACACACCCAAAACAAGAACCCAGATGAATCTGATAGTTGGCCCATGGATTACAGCTTGGAAATCACTTTCCTAGGGTATGCTTATTGCTAAGCCTATGCAGTAGGCATCTGTTGGATTTTTTTTGTTAGCTTTCATTCCCCAATCTTTGTAAAATGTACCAAAAGGAGAGTCATTCCTCTCCATTCTCAGGTTTGGGCAAGGCTGGCCCAGGTCTAGAACATCTAAATTATATCAACTTCCCAACCTCAGTTACTGACTGTGAGGTGCCTCAGAGTGAGCCACAGATAGAGTTGGGAGGTGTGAGGTAAGGCCCTTCATTTTAATGGAGCCAGCCCAGAGGCTGGCAGACCTGAGAGATAGAGAGAGGCCAGGCACAAATGACCTTGTTTGAGCCCCTGAGCCAAGTGGGTTTAAAGTCAGAAATTCCCCTGGACTTTTCAGATAGGAGAGCCAATACAATACCTTTGTTGCTTAAACCTGTTTGGGTCGGATTAATGTCACTTGCAACCAAATCTGACTACCTTTCTTGGGACTCTGGTGACTCTTATGTATCCTGTCCTGAGAATTCTCTTCTCCAAATTTTGAACCAAGCAAGAGAAGAGGCAATATGGAGGAGAAGAGCTGGGGCCAGAGTGAGAACAATGGAAAGAAGCTAAGAGGTTGCCAGGGAGGAATGACTCTAATTTGGACACTGTTTTCAAATAATGAGTAAACAAGGATGAAACCTCATCCAACCATGGCCTAAAGATCACTTGACCAAAGAAGACTCAAAAGCATGGGTGGGCCCAGGGGACCAGGCAGGACCAATATCAATATACCAGGAGAAATGTCCTAAGTTCCTACGTTGAATGTCACCAAAGTATTAACAGATGTTCTTTGTTTTTATTTTCTATCTGAAAAACATAGTTACTTTTACTCTGTCCCTGATATTTTTATTTCCATGGTTGGTTTCACTGCAGCTTTTTGTCTGACATTTACAATGTTTGTCCTCTCTGAGGAGCTTGGGCAGTGTGACCCCTCCAGCAGCACACTGAGCTCAATTTGCTTCCTCCTATGGTACTGCAGGGTGGTGACGGTGTATGATAGTCACACTCCCAGGAGTATTAGATCCATAACAAAAAATACTAAAAGATCAAAAGGTCTTCAGGACTGGATGCAATAACCCCCAGTGGTATAATTCCAGAGCATCATTTCTCTAAGTAAAACGTACATACAGGAGTGGAGAAGCATGACAAAAGTGTGTGTGCCTTTTCCATGTGGTTTTGAGAATACCCTGTCTGGCTAGGGTAGGAAAAAAAGTTCCAATTAGTGGATGTTGAAGTGGGTTAATGTTTGCATTATGGGAGAAGGTAGAATTGCCCGGCAGAGTTTCTGGGACAGAGGTAATTAAACAAGGAGTAAGGGCCCAGATGAGAGACCTCTAGGGAGATGTGAAAAGTCAGGGTAAAACATAAAATAAAGCTATTTTTAGGCACGCAAGATCAGACTGCAGGACAAGTGGATCTAGGCATCTGAGGATGGTCATTAGAAATGACTTGAAAGCCAGTGAGTCTAAGCGGAAAGTGTTAAGGCAAAAGCTATGGTGTTTGAATGACTGTCAAGGGATGTGCAATTTTTAACAAATTCTGGGGGATCAGATGCCCCTGAGCTATATGCAAAGCCCAGGAAAACAATTTGTCCCTTTTTGGACAAAGGTTTCTCCTCTAATGTGGTGCAAAGTAATTAGATCATGAACATCATTATTATACCCATCTTTTAAGATGTTATAGCTGAAAGTTTGGAGTAGAGAGGGAGACACAGTGGATTCTGGGGGCTGCTTTATTATCTGGTTCTTGGCCTGGGAAATTGTTATAAGTGAGCTCACCTTTGATTGTTTGTTAAACTATACAATAGCGTTGTTGGACTTTTCCATATATTTCAAAATAAAACAGTAAAAAAAAGTATTCAAGTGCTAAGAGAGAAATATTCTGAGTCATCAAAAGAGACTGACAATCAAGAAAGAGGGACCATCCTCTAGGGGGATGTTATTATACAGCATTAGAAATAGTGTCTGGGGGCACCTGAGTGGTTCAGTCAGTTGAGCGACTGACTCTTGACTTCCGCTCAGGTCATGATCTCGAGGTTTGTGGGATAGAGCCCCATGTTGGGCTCTACATTGGCAGCACAGAACTTGCTTGGAATTCTCTCTCCCTATCTCTCTGCCCCTCCTCTGCTGACACCTCTCTCTCTCTCTCAAAATAAATAAACAAACAAACATTAAAAAAAAAAACTTAAAAAAAAAAAATAAGGCACCTGGGTGGCTCAGTCAGTTGGGCATCTGACTTCAGCTGAGGTCATGATCTCACAGCTGTGAGTTCAAGCCCCACATCAGGCTTTGTGCTGACAGCTCGGAGCCTGGAGCCTGCTTTGGATTCTGTGTCTCCCTCTCTCCCTGCCCCTCCCCTGCTCACACTCTGTCTCTCTCAAAAGTAAACATTTAAAAATTTAAAAAAGAAAGAAATAGTGTCTGAAATGTTTTTCTATGAAAAAACACTGATATGGTGTTGAGTAAGGAGGCTACATATACGTAGGTACCATAATATCTATAAAAATACAAAATATGTGTACGTACAGGAAAAGGATTGGAAACAAATGTGCTGTCATCACATCACTTATCCCTATTCCCTAAAATGAAGGACGGTTGTTTTGGTAGGGCTTTGGCTAGTGCTGGTACAATAAATACAGTGTAGTTGTTAAGAGCATGTTTAAGGCTTTAGAAGTCCCATTTATTAGTTGAGCCCCTTGGACAAACTGCTTAATCTCTCTGGAGTTATTATAATAATGATGTTGGGGAAATGGGTTCTGAGCAAAATAGACAGTCTACTTAAAATCTCCCTATCCTGCCACCATGGTTTAAGGAGGTCTGATTTATTAGGCCTACTCCAGCTCAACTTTGAGGAGATTTTCATAATCTGATTTTTTTTTCTTACTTCTTATGGAGTAAGAATGAGATGATTGTGAAGGGTTCAGAGCCCGTTTGGGACCATGACTTGCTGCTCTCATCTATTTTTTGTTTTGTTTTGTTTTGTAGTGATATTGCTTGATCCTGTGGGGGAAGTTGGGAAGGGTGAATTGGGGCTCATGCCATGCCCTGGGACTCTAAGATGTACCTCACTGCAGCCTGTCTACCCAGATTTCTGTCACACAAGCATCAGGGCTGGTTGGCAGGGAGCAAATTCCGTCAACTTTGATCCTACTTAGGGAGACAAGCTTTGGCAATACTAGAAATCAAAACATTTCTCTTGCCAATCACTAGCATAGAAATATTTTGAACCTATCAAATCTTTAAAAACAACTTTTTCTCTCTGAACCTTGATAATTAATATGATCCATGGTTATCTTTTGGGTAAAGAACATTTATGATGAGATTTAGCAGAGGAAAATTCCCATCCCAGAACATGGGCCCAAATGCCTTTCATGTTTCTTCATTCTTTTGTAGGTTAGAGGAATACAATCAGAACTTTGAAAGTGTTCTAAAATACCACCCTTGAAAGTTGTTTTAGAGATTTGCTGAGAACAGAGCAGTAGTCTGGGACTCAGGTTCTAGTTCTGTAGCCAACCAGCTGTGGAATTCAGAACAGGGTGCTTCATACCTCAAGGCCTGGCTTTCCACTTTAGAATGGGGTTTGTTCTAGTCCACAATCTCTGGATACATGAAATCAAAGTTTACCCAAGCC
The DNA here is from genome assembly GCF_023721935.1 of Panthera uncia. NCBI lineage: Eukaryota > Metazoa > Chordata > Mammalia > Carnivora > Felidae > Panthera > Panthera uncia. The sequence goes on from NC_064818.1 coordinate 50,783,129, forward strand.
ACATCAGGTAAAATGTGTATGTGCAGATACTGAGTGGGAAGACGGAAAGATCACATAGAAGCTAAGCACAGGAAGTGAGGTCAAGCAGGGCTTCATGGGAACCTTTTCTTTCTGTTTGCCTCTCTTGGGGGCAGTGTGAGTGTGTCTCTTGGGTGGTTTCTGCTTCTCCCTGTGTTCCTCCATTCTTTTCTCTCTGAGCCCCTTACCTTCCAGTTTGAGTGCCCGACAACTAACCATAACACTTCCAGTCTCTTAAATCAACTTTAGAAGAGGATATTTGATTGATCATTTTGTGCCCATCAGGGCAAGGATGTAATAAGTTATAAAATATTAGCTGGTCTTTGAAATGGCTGTTTAAGTCAAGTACCCATCCCTGGTCCAGTGGACTGTGGTTGCGGGTAGCTGGGTGCAGACCTGTCCTTGATGAGGCTTGGATGGCACAAGCAGTTAATTCTATCTTGTGGTGAAGTAATATAAATCTCATCGGACAAGGATCATAGGACAGAATTGTGAAATTGCTTTAGAGATTGTCAAGTGTAAATGTACAATATCCTAATTATTATTCAAAATTATCGGGACTTAAAAGAGAACAAAGAATGAGAGTCAGGAGATGACTTGAAGGAGCTCCCAATGGCCAAATCTGGGTACAGTTTGAGCAATGAAATGAGTAATAATGGTGATGGATTATTGCTCACAGTAAAATAAGTACAAGTCCTTGGTGACACAAGTAGTTGGATAGGGGCGCCTGGGTGGCTCAGTCGGTTAAGCATCAGACTTTTGATTTCTGTTCAGGTCATGATCTCATGATTGGTGAATTTGAATCCCATGTCAGGCACCACGCTATTAGTGCAGAGCCTGCTTGGGATTCTCTCTCCCTTTCTCTGCCCCTCCCCTGCTTGTGTGCTTTCTCACTTTCTCTCAAAATAAATAAATAAACTTTAAAAAAAAAGTAGTTGGATAAACTTTAAAATGCAGGAAAAGGGAAAATTTTTCCTTATAATAGAATGCCAATTTAAAAATGTACAAGGGATGGGGTGCCTGGGTGGCTCAGTCAGTCGAGTGTCCACCTTCGGCTCACATTATGATCTTGTGGTTTTTGAGTTCGAGCCCCACATCAGGCTCGCTGCTGTCAGGGCAGTCTGCTTCAGATCCTCTGTCCTCCTCTCTCCCCTCCCCTGCTCATGCTGTCTCAAAAATACATAAAACATTTTTTTTTTTAAAGTTCAAGGGATGATTGAAATAGAAAATCACCACTTGGCAAATACCATAGTAATAATTGTTGCAAGCAAGGATTATCAATGGATGCTAAAATTTGTAGGTAAATGTATGATATTTACATAATCTCAAAGTATTTCTCCATAAGATGCTTACTACTTGCAAAGGGGAAAGTAGTAACTTTACAGTGGAGAAATATGGCAGATACCACTTATCTAACAGTTCAAAGTTAACATCATTAGTAATATTAGGTTTTGGCATTCTGATTTGATACAATGATAAAGATACAAATTAACTTCTGTGGTATCCTTTTTAAAAAAATGTATAACCTGGGGCACCTGGGTGGGTCAGTCGGTTGGGCATCCAACTTTGGCTCAGGTCATGATCTCATGGTTTGTGGGTTCGAGCCCCACGTTGGGCTTTGTGCTGACAGCTCAGAGCCTGGAGCCTGCTTCGGATTCTGTGTCTCCTTCTCTCTCTGCCCATCCCCCGCTTGTGGTGTCTCAAAAATAAATAAATAAATGTAAAAAATAATAATAATAATAATAATTTAAAAAAATGTATAACCTGAACTCAACCATGAGGAAACATGTAAACTTAAATTGAAAGATACCTTGTGAATCACTGGACAGTGCTTTTCAAAGTGTCAAGGTCACAAAAGACAAAACAGTCTGAGAAACTCTCCAAGACTGGAGAAAATTAGGACACATGAAAACTAAATGCAACGTATAATCCTGAATTTGATCCTGGGCCAGATTAATATAATTCAAGAGATCATCAGAAACACTTGAATAAAGTCAGATTACTAATAGTGTTGTATCAATTCTAATTTCCTGGTTTTGATCATTGCTTTGTGGTTACAGATGATGTGAACCTATGGGTAAGCTGTAGAAAGGATGTGCAAGAATTCTTGTACTACTTATATAATTTTTTTGTTTTTATCTATTATTTTATTTTTCTAAATATCTCTAAATCCAACGTAGGGATCCAACTCACAACCTGGAAATCAAGAGTCTTACACTTCACCAACTAAGCCAGCCAGGCACCCCTACAATTTTATTTATTTATTTTTATTTGAGAGAGAGAGAGAGAGAAAGATCAGGGGAAGGGGGAAGGGGGAAGGGGGAGGGAGGGAGGGAGGGAGAGAGAGAACCCATCCCACAACCCTGGGATCATGACCTGTGCCAAAATCAAGAGTTGGACGTAAAAGGGCGGGCCTACACTGGCCGACTCCATCTTGTTCTGTGTCCTTCACCTAGACCACGCCTCCTCCCCTTGAGTAACCTCCCGCTCACCCGTTCAAACTTCCTGATCAAAACACGCCCAGCGACCTGAGTAACAGGACTCTGACCCTTCCCCAGCCAATCGGCTGAGGCCACAGCCATTACCTCACCAACTGCCCCTAGGCCCCAATAAAACCTTTGTGCTTTTGAAACTCGCTCTCTCTCCCTGGTATCTCACCACTGCGTCGGTGCAGGTAGGGGATTGAGCTCAAGCTAGCTCGAATAAAGGCTCTTTTGCTTTTGCATTGGACTCGGCTCCCTAGTGGTCTTTGGGGATCACGAATTCTGGGCATAACATTTGGGGGCTCGTCCGGGATCCCCAAGACCCCCGAGGGACCCCCGACCCGGAGAGCCTGACTGGCCATGGTTAGTGTCTGTCTGTTTGTTCTGTCTTTTCTGTGTGAGCTCATTTAATTCTGGTAGTGCCTGACGCGGTCTAAGTGGACGCACTGGAGGACCACGGGCCGGGAGTTTCAGAAGACGTTCCAATTCTCCCTTCTGGAGGGACGTGGAATCCCCTCAAAGGTCTAAGCTAGCTTTCAGTTTTGCTTCCATGGAGTTGGAAGACTTTCTAGGGGCCCTCTGTCTGTTTTTGTGTTTCTCTGTTTTGTTCTGTGGACTTACTGGATGGACGTTATGGGACAGACTCAGACTACCCCTCTACCCACTCTCTTGGCTTAAGCCCTTCCTAGCCCCGCTCCCTCCGGAGCCAAAACCCATTCTTGCTTTGCAGGGGACAAAGAAGAAGAAAAGTCTTATTCAGCCTTCAGCACCCCTCTACCCTGTCTTACAGGGGGGTACTGAAGAAGAATTAATTTTTCCTCCCCCGTATAACCCCTCTAGGATGCCGGAAGAACACCATCCTCCCCCTCCGGGGGAGGCAGACGCTGTTCCAAGAGCGGGAGGTGGAAACGCTCCAGTGGGAAGCCTGCCCTTTACCAGACAAAGGGCTCAGAGGGAGCAATCCGCCTCCGCCGCCTACTCCACGATTCTGCCCCTGCGAGCCACCGGACCCCCAGACGCGGAGGGGAATCAGCCCCATCACTATCGGCCTTTCGCCACTAGTGACCTCTACACTTGGAAAGCTCAGAATCCTAAGGTTTCCGAGAAACCGGCAGGGCTTATTGATTTATTAGACTCTGTTCTTTTTACCCATCAGCCCACGTGGGACGATTGCCAGCAGCTTTTGCAGGTCCTGTTCACGACTGAAGAAAGAGAAAGAACCCTCAATGGGGCCCGATAACTAGTTCCGGGCGCAGACGGGAATCCCACCACCAATCAGGCTCAGATAGATGCCTCCTTCCCCTTAACTCGGCCCCAGTGGGATTTCAACATGGCAGAAGGTAAGGAGAGGCTCCGGGTCTACCACCAGACTCTAATGGGGGGTCTCCGAATGGCTGCTAGAAAGCCAACCAATTTGGCCAAGGTAGGAAATGTACAACAGGGAAAAGATGAATCTCCGGCTGCCTTTTTAGAATGGATCATGGAGGCATTCTGTACCTATACCCCCATGGATCCAGAGGCTCCGGAAAGCAAGGCAGCTGTTATCATGGCCTTTGTAAACCAATCGGCCATAGACATTAGGATAAATTACAGAAAATAGATAGACTAGGAGAAAAAAAGTCTGCAGGACTTACTGGTGGTAGCCGAAAAGGTATATAACAACCGGGAGCCTCCTGAGGACAAGCAGGCTCGCGCCATGGCAGCTGCCAGCAGTAAGCAGACTCAAGACCTGGCCAGAATACAAATAGCTATCACTGCTGACTTCCCCGAGGAACGAGACCGCCGTCTCTGGCAGCTGGCAGACGACGCAAGAAAAGGTAAAGGAACCACCAAGAGGGGGTTACTGACGGCAGAAGGACGGACTATAAAAAATAAGCAGGAGATACTTAACCTGCTTACAGCCTCATGGCTTCCTGCCAAGCTAGCCATTATCCACTGCCAAGGGCACCAAAAAGCTGATAACCCAGTAGCTAGAGGTAATCGAAAGGCTGACCAGGCAGCCAAGGCAGTAGCCCTTACTTCAGTCCCCACCATGACCATACAACTACCGGACCCGGGAGACCCAGTTTTACCAGACCAGCCCAAATACTCCCAGGAGGAGTTACAGCGGATCAAGAAACTCCCCATGGCCCAGGAGATAAAGGGATGGTGGTATAAACCTAACAAGGAGCTCATGCTGCCAGACCGGCTCGGAGTCTCAATATTAGAGCACATGCATCGGTCTACTCACATGGGGGCCCGAAAATTAAAAGACTTAATCCGACATGCTGGAATCAAGATTCACCAACAGGACACCAAAATAGAGCAAGTTGTATCTGCCTGCAAGACCTGCCAACTCACCAACGCGAGAGCCACATCAAATAAAAAAGGAACCAGGCTCAGAGGCACCAGACCGGGAGCCCAATGGGAAGTCAACTTCACTGAAGTAAAACCAGGAAAGTATGGTTATAAATATCTTTTAGTATTTACAGACACCTTCTCTGGCTGGGTGGAGGCATACCCAACCAAGCATGAAACGGCTCAGACGGTGGCTAAGAAGCTACTAGAAGACATCTTACCCAGGTATGGTTTTCCTGCCATGGTAGGATCAGACAATGGACCAGCTTTTATCTCGCAGGTAACACAGGCAGTAGCCAAGGCGGTGGGGGCAAACTGGAAATTACATTGTGCTTATAGGCCCCAGAGCTCAGGACAGGTAGAAAGAATGAATAGAACCCTAAAAGAGACCCTTACCAAATTAACCATGGAGACTGGCGGGGACTGGGTGACTCTCCTACCGTACGCCCTTTACCGGGTTAGAAACACTCCTTACACTCTGGGTTTTACTCCCTATGAGATCATGTTTGGCAGGCCACCCCCTGTTATTCCCAGCCTTTGAGCTGAACTTATTGCTGAGTTTAAAGATCAAGAACTTTTTCTTTCCTTGAGAGGGCTCCAGAGGGCGCACGAGGACATTTGGCCACGCCTCTGTGCCATCTACAAGGCTGGCCCGACCCCGACACCTCATCAGTACAGGCCGGGAGACTGGGTCTACGTCAAGAGGCACAACTGAGAGACCCTTGAGCCGCGCTGGAAGGGACCCTACATCATGGTGTTGATAACCCCCATCGCTCTCAAAGTAGACGGCATCGCGACCTGGGTCCATCACACCCACGTTCGGCCAGCGGACCCCTCCTCGATCTGGAAGGACATCGTCACGCGATGGGCCATCAGTCGGGACCAACACAACCTGCTCAAGCTCAAGCTACAGCGCATTTGACCCACCTAATATTGGTAACTCTGTTAACTCTGCTTGTCATTGCTCATGCTGCCGGGAGTCCCCACACCCCCCAAAACATCACCTGGCAGATCATAGACACCAGCTCAGGGACAATACTTAATCAGACCTCCCAGAGCCACCCCAGGGACACTTGCTTCCCAGAACTTTGCGTAAACCTCCAAACTCTGTTCCCCTTGTCACTATAAATGCAGCCGGTCCCATGATTGGGTCCCTAAGCTACATGACAAGGGGGGAATGAAAGGGCGGGCCTATGCTGGCCGACTCCATCTTGTTCTGTGTCCTTCACCTAGACCACGCCTCCTCCCCTTGAGTAACCTCCCGCTCACCTGTTCAAACTTCCTGATCAAAACACGCCCAGCGACCTGCATAACAGGACTCCGACCCTTCCCCAGCCAATCGGCCGAGGCCACGACCCTTCCCCAGCCAATCGGCCGAGGCCACGACCCTTCCCCAGCCAATCGGCCGAGGCCATGACCCTTCCCCAGCCAATCGGCTGAGGCCACAGCCATTACCTCACCAACTGCCCCTAGGCCCCAATAAAACCTTTGTGCTTTTGAAACTCACGCTCTCTCCCTGGTATCTCATCGCTGTGTCGGTGCAGGTAGGGGATTGAGCTCGAGCTAGCTCGAATAAAGGCTCTTTTGCTTTTGCATCAGACTCGGCTCCCTAGTGGTCTTTGGGGATCACGAATTCTGGGCATAACAGACGCTCAACCAACTAAGCCAACCAGTCACCCCTACAATTTTATTTTTGAGCTTGAAATTATTTCAAATTTTAAAAATGTTCAAAATTCAAAAAAATATTACCTTTTGTGTAAAAAAGGAATATACTCACTGACATTCTTGAATCTACCTGGTATACTTCCTAAGGAAAATGCAAACAATTGGTAATCTTTTTGCCCCTGGGGTTGGGAACTGGGAACACAATAGTCGAGGGTCAAGGTTGAAAGAAAGACTCTTTACAACATCTTTTTCTTTCTTTTCTTTCTTTCTTTCTTTTTTTCTTTTTTTTTTTTTTTTGGTATTGTTTGAGATTTAAAAAATTATTATGTATGCATTATCTTTAAAATATCATTAAACTGGGGCGCCTGGGTGGCTCAGTTAGTTAAGTGTCTGATTTCGTCTTAGGTCATAATCTCACAGTTCTCTAGTTCCAGTCCCACCACCGGCTGTGTGCTGACAGCTTGGAGCCTGCAGCCTGCTTCAAATTCTGTGTCTCCCTCTCTCTCTGCCTCTCCCCCACTCACACTCTGTCTCTGTCTCTCTGTCTCTCTCTCAAAAATGAATAAACATTAAAAAACTTTTAAAAAATTACATATCATTACACTACCAAAACCAATTTGTCTTGTAAGATCTGGATTCATTTCACCAAAGCTTAGTAGAGCCAGATATGACCTTTTAAAGACACTCACTTCTTACTCGTCCCAATCTCTCGAAAGAACTTAAGCCAGTGTAATTATTCCCATGGAAACTGAAGAGATACAGACCAAGGTGGGGGCGGAAAAAGCAAGAAGCAAAGTTTATTTATTTATGACTATTTGAAACTTTTTAGGTCGCTCTCTATTTTCTGTTCATGCTACACGAAGTCTTTAAAAACTGCTAAATGTATAACAATTCTGCGTTAAAGGAAATGACTTTTACTACTAAAACCAAGTGAAATGTCACCTTTAGTATTAGGCAACATCTGGATAACTAAGACCAATATAAAATGTAAAAGTCTATCTTTTTGTGCTTTAAAATCTTGGTGATAGAAGTGTGGGACCCAAGGAATTTAACAAAAATCCCCTACCCCTGGACAAGCAGAGCAAGACTAACTCCATTTTGTGCTACACCCACCATCTCATGTATAACCCCCACATGACCTACTTATTGCTTAAGACAGTCCCCCACCCTAGTCAATACAGAACCCCTAACCGCCAAAGAATGTAAACCCCGCCTTTTGCCCGCCAAACTCGCGCGCTAATTCTTTTTTTTTTTTTTTTTAATTTTTTTTTCAACGTTTTTTATTTGTTTTTGGGACAGAGAGAGACAGAGCATGAACGGGGGAGGGGCAGAGAGAGAGGGAGACACAGAATCGGAAACAGGCTCCAGGCTCCGAGCCATCAGCCCAGAGCCTGACACGGGGCTCGAACTCACGAACCGCGAGATCGTGACCTGGCTGAAGTCGGACGCTTAACCGACTGTGCCACCCAGGCGCCCCACGCGCCCTAATTCTGACCAGAGTGATAGGCTACTTCAAACAGTTACTATAGGGTAAATTGTAATTCAATTGGCCACCTGTGTGTGGACTGACATGACTATGCAACTTTCTGTGTGTGTTACAATCTCATTGGCCACTGGCCCCTATAAAACTGCTATGCCTCTTAACCTAGGGGTCCAAGTCCCTGCTCCACTGTGTCAGGTATACTTGGGCCCAAGCTCGAGCTTGCAAATAAACCCTCATGCGTTTGCATTGGTATCGGCTCCTTGGTGGTCTCTCGGAATCGATATCGGGGGCATTACATTTGGGGGCTCGTCCGGGATTCGAGAGACCCCCCCCCAGGACCCCACCCGGAGGGTCCCACGTCTGGTGAGTGCACTCAACTTCTTCTACCTTTCGCGCGCATATTTTCTGAGAGCTCTATACTGTATCTCTACCTGTAGGAATTCCAAACAGACTTTGGGTCGGCATTGGCTTAAGCGGACGCACTGGCGAGCCGTCAACCGGGGGTCTTGGGAGAAGTCCCTTGCCCCCACCAGGACGAAGTCCTCATCTGTGAGGAGGGCCGGCTGCCATTACAGACAGCCAGTCCTTTGTTTTACTCTCTGTTTTGTCTCCGCGGCTGCATTAGAACGTTTGTCCGTGTTATTGTGTCCTTGTTAATCGTCATAACTGTTTGTGTCTTGGTGTGGATTGAAATGGGGCAGACCCAAACTACCCCCGTCTCTTATGCTCTCCCAGTTCTCGGACGTTAAGGAAAGGGCTCATAATTTGAGCACAGACATAAGAAAAGGGAAATTTCAGACTTACTGCGTATCAGAATGGCCAACCTTTGACGTGGGATGGCCCTGAGAAGGAACTTTCCACCTACCTATTATTTTGCAGGTCAAGCCCGTAATCTTCAAGGACAAACCAGATGGCCACCCTGACCAGGTGCCCTACATCCTGGTCTGGCAGGACATGATCGAAAACCCCCCTTCTTGGCTAACACCATTCTTAGCCCCCAAAGCAGGATCTACCAAGATTCTAGCCCTGCAGAAAGCCGAGGAGACTGACACAAAGGCCAAAACGCCCCTTTATCTGGTCTTGCAGGATTCCTCTCCGGAGGACCTGATTCATCTGCTGCCCTACCAGGCTCCCCCTCCCCCTTCCGCCCCTCCATTGCAAACACCAGGGGCTGCAGGAGGGGCACCACACCTCCCTGATGAAGGAATTCCTGTGCGTGGGCCAGCAGCAGGGACACGTGGACGGACCCACCTGGTGGCCCCACTCTCAAATATGGGGCCGGCCAACTCCACCGCCCCTCCCCTCCACACCATGGGGCCTCCTGACGAGTCTGGAGAACAACCAATGTTATATTGGCCGTTCTTCACCAGTGATTTATATAATTGGAGAACTCAAAATGCAAAATTCCCCGATAACCCTAAAGATTTAATTGGGCTTTTAGATACTGTTCTCTTTACCCACCAGCCTACTTGAGATAACTGTCGGCAGCTCTTGCAGGTTCTCTTCACCACCGAAGAGAGAGAACGAATACAGGTGGAAGCTCAGAAGTCTGTCCTGGGAAAGGACAGACAGCCGACTCAAAACCCATACCTCATAAACGCTGCCTTCCCCTTATCCCGCCCTACCTGGGACTACAACTCAGATGAAGGTAAGGAGAGACTCCAGGTCTACCGCCAGACTCTAATGGCAGGTCTCAAGGCAAGCCTACTAATCTGGCCAAGGTAGATGATGTAAGACAAGGTAAGGATGAGAGTCCAGCAGCCTTCTTAGAATCACAGAGGCTTTTAGGCAGTACACTCTTATGAACCCAGAAGCCCCAGAAACAAAAGCTGCAATTATGGCTTTTGTTAATCAGGTCGCTCCAGACATCAAAACGAAATTACAAAGAGTGGAGAGGCTAGGAGAGAAGAGCCTGCAGGACTTAATAATAGTAGCAGAAAGAGTTTACAATAATAGAGAAAGCCCGGAGGAGCAACAGACTAAACTAAGCGACCGACAGACCCGAAATCTGGCTAAGATCCTGTTGGCTACAACCATGGATGACCCACAGGAAAAACGGAGGCACCTCAAGAAGCTGACTTCAAGGACAGGTAAGGAGGATGGCCCTGGTCCCGACAGGAGCGCCCTAAACGAAACAAAAACCAATGTGCTTATTGCAAGGAAGAGGGCCACTGGGTGAAAGACTGCCCTAACAAAAGATCTAAGGCCCCTGCCAAGATATTGGAGATGGAGGACCTGGACGACTAGAGGAGTCGGGGTTCAGTACCCCTCCCTGAGCCCAGGGTAACTCTCAGAGTGGAGGGGCAACCAGTTGAATTTCTAGTGGACACTGGGGCACAACATTCGGTCTTATTACAACCCCAGGGAAATTGGCAAGCAAGTCCTCATGGGTGCAAGGGGCCATGGGGACCAAACAGTACTCATGGACTACCCGAAGAACTGTGGACCTCTTCATGGGCCGGGTATCCTACTCCTTCATGGTCATCCCTGAATGTCCCTACCGGTTGTTAGGTTGGGACTTGCTCACCAAGATGGGGGCACAAATTTGCTTCCACCCCGGAGGGGCAAAAATCCTAGACAAAGAAGGGCAACTGATTCAGGTGCTTGTCCTGAGTTTGGAAGACGAATATCGTCTCCACCAGACTCCCCCAGCCCCAATGACTGACTTTGACCGTTGGCTACAGGAATTTCCCCAGGCATGGGCAGAAACTGGGGGAATTGGGCTGGCCCGACACTGACCGGCTATATACATAGAACTAAAACCAGGGGCAGACCCTGTCAGGGTCTGCCAATACCCCATGCCTCTCACAGTGCGAACGGGAATCACGCCCCACATACAGCGACTACTAGACTCAGGCATATTAAGGCTCTGCCAATCGCCATGGAACACTCCCTTGCTGCCCGTGCGAAAACCGCACTCTAACGATTACAGGCCAGTCCAGGAATTAAGGGAAGTCAACCGGTGAGTCATGGATGTGCACCCCACGGTCCCAAGCCCATACACCCTCCTCTCCACCTTGCCTCCAAACAAAAATTGGTATACAGTATTAGATTTAAAAGATGCCTTCTTCAGCCTGCCTTTAGCACCCAAGAGCCAAGACCTTTTTGCCTTTGAATGGACGGACACCGAGAAAGGCATCAATGGCCAACTCGCCTGGACTCGACTACCACAAGGATTCAAAAACTCACCAACCATCTTCGATGAGCCTTACACGAAGACTTGGGTGAGTTCCGTTCTGAGCACCCTCATTTGACCTTATTGCAATATGTAGATGATATCCTGCTGGCGGTGGAGGACCAGGACACTTGCCTGCGAGGCACCAAGGACTTACTCCAGACTATAGCGGCTCTAGGATACCGGGCCTCAGCCAAAAAGGCCCAAATCTGCAGAGCAGAGGTGAGCTACCTAGGGTACAAATTAAAGGATGGACACAGATGGTTGACGGATGTGCGGAAGGAAACCGTCCTAAGGATCCCACAGCTGCAAACCGTCCATCAGGTACGTGAATTCCTGGGGTCGGCAGGGTTCTGTCGATTATGGATTCCAGGTTTTGCCAAGATGGCCAGACCCCCCTATGAGGCCACCAGGCACCAACAAAATATTGAATGGACAGAGGCCTTTAATGACCTTAAACAGGCCTTGCTGTCTGCCTCGGCTCTCGGGTCGCCTGACCTAACCAAGCCCTTCTACCTGTATGTAGACGAGAAAGATGGGGTGGCAAAAGGGGTTCCTGTCCAGTACATAGGTCCCTGGAAAAGACCCATAGCTTATCTCTCTAAAAAGCTGGACACGGTGGCCACTGGATGGCCCCCATGCTTAAAAATTATTGCCGCAGTGGCCACTATGGTCAAGGACGCAGACAAGCTAGCCATGGGGCAAGAGCTATATGTTACCACCCCACATGCTATTGAAGGGGTACTCAAACAGCCCCCAGACCGCTGGATCAGCAATGCTCATCTGACCCATTATCAGAGCCTACTGCTAAACCCCACCAGAATTTTATTGAAGCCACCTACAACCCTGAATCCGGCAACGCTACTCCCTAACCCAGACTGGGACCCCCCCTCTGCATAACTGTCAAGAGATTTTGGCACAGGTGCACAGAATCAGGGCTGGTCTCCGGGACCAGCCACTGCCGGATGCGGACGCCACCTGGTATACGGATGGCAGCAGTTTTGTCAGAGAAGGAATCAGATACGCGGGGGCAGCCATAACCACAGAGACAGAGATCATCTGGGCAGAGCCATTGGCAGCCGGAACATTGGCTCAACGGGCAGAACTGATCGCCCTAGCCGAGGCACTAACCATGGGAGAAGATAAATGAATAAACATTTACACCGAAAGCAGGTACGCCTTTGCCACCGCTCATATCCACAGAGCCCTTTACAGAGAGAGAGAGGGCTTCTGACAGCAGAGGGAAAGACTATTAAAAACAAAACAGAGGGGCGCCTGGGTGGCTCAGTTGGTTAAGTGTCCGACTTCGGCTCAGGTCATGATCTCGAGGTCCATGAGTTTGAGCCCCACGTCAGGCTCTGTGCTGACAGCTCAGAGCCTGGAGCCTGCTTCGGAATCTGTGTCTCCCTCTCTCTCTGACCCTCCCCCATTCATGCTCTGTCTCTCTCTGTCTCAAAAATAAAAATAAAAACATTTTAAAAAATTAAAAAACAAAACAAAACAGAGATTCTTGAGCTCCTAAGGGCCCTCTGGCTGCCCAAGGCGCTAGCTATCATCCGTTGTCCAGGCCACCAAAAAGCAGACACACCAGTAGCCAGGGGAAACCGGCTAGCCGACCCAACAGCAAAGGAAGCGGCCCTTTCAGTGACCCAGGTTTTAACAACCACACTACCCGATCCGGGGGCACCGACCCTGCCGGACACCCCCAACTATACTGACACTGACTTAACAACGGATTAAACGCTTGCCTATGACCCAATGCTTGCATGGCTGGTGGAGGGCCGCAGACTCCAGCATCATCCTGCCAGAGGAACTAGGACGACGAGTCCTATCCAAAATGCATCGGAGTACTCATGGGAACAAGAAAGATGGAAGACCTCATACGACATGCTAAGATCATTATTAAGGACTCTTGTGCAAAGGTCGAGCAGATCGTGGCAAGCTGTCATGCATGCCAGCTAACCAACGCCACCACCCATGGGTCTAACCCCGGAACCCGACTCGGGGGAGACCACCCAGGAACATACTGGGAAGTAGATTTCACTGAGGTAAGGTCTGGAAAGTATGGGTACAAGTACCTGCTAGTTTTCGTAGATACCTTTTCAGGGTGGACAGAGGCATTCCCCACCAAGCACGAAACAGCGCAAATCCTGACCAAAAAGCTGCTGGAGGACATTCTGCCAAGGTACGGATTTCCTGCCAGAATTGGATCCGACAATGGACCGGGGTTCATTTCTAAGGTAACACAGGGAGTAGCACAAATACTGGGGGCAGACTGGAAATTACATTGTGCTTACAGACCCCAGAGCTCAGGTCAGGTAGAGAGGATGAATAGGACATTAAAAGAGACCTTTACTAAATTAGCCTTGGAGACTGGTGGGGACTGGGTCACTCTCCTCCCCTTCGCCCTATATAGGGTGAGAAACTCACCATATAAGATGGGACTGACTCCCTACGAAATCATGTTTGGTATACCCCCACCTATCATTCCTGGCTTGAACCCGAAGTGCTTGCTGAGTTCAATGACCAACAGCTTCTTTTCTCCCTCCAAATGTTACAAAGAGCCCATGAGCAGGTGTGGCCTAAGCTGAAGACCCCTCTATGAGACCGGGCCACCTCCTGACCCCCATTGATATCGACCAGGCGATTGGGTGTACGTGCGGAGGCACCAACAGCAGACACTCCAACCTCACTGGAAAGGACCCTACATTGTGATCGTGACCACGCCCACCGCTCTCAAGGTCGATGGAATAACTTCTTGGGTCCACTACACCCACGTCTGGCCAGCTGATCCACATGCCGTCCTCAAGGACTTTGTTCCAGAATGGAAGAGTCAGCCCAACAAGGACAATCCCTTAAAGCTAAGGCTGTGTCGTTCCCACTTAACCTGCAAATATTACTTGTGCTGTATCCCCTCGTGGCTAAACCCAACCTAACCCCCACTAACCACTTAATCTAACCTGGCAAATCATCACCCCAAGCTCTAATCAGGTAGTAACCCAGCTGTCAGAGCTACACCCTAGAGGGACCCGGTGGCCTAATCTGACTATCGACTTGTGTGAACTATTCAGTCAGGACCCCTGGCACCAAAGCAGAATACCGGGATGTGGCACCGAGAGGGCCGAGACGGCTCTCCAAGATACCTGTTTTTACGTGTGTCCGGCCCTCTCTCAGTCTGACCATAATAAGGCCTCCAAATGCGGTGGCTGGATGGACTACTTCTGCAAAACATAGGGTTGCGAACAAACTGGGACATGCAATTGGCTGTCACAAAACCCATCGGGCCTCATAAAAATCCAACTGAATACTACGCACCCCTCATGCTCAGAATGCCCTTACTGTAATCCAGTCACCATTTCCTTCACGGAGACCGGGAAACAAGAAACAAACTGGGGGGTAGGACTTCTGTAGGGACTCCAGCTTCACCAAAGCAGGTATGATAACAGAGTCCTATTCATGATCAGACAACTAGAGAAACCGAAAAGTCAGACCCAAGGGATAGGTCCCAACACTGTGCTAGTGCCTCCTCAACCTCAGGCAACACCTGCAGCACCCCCTCTGAATCTTGCCCACAACGCCTCCAGTGGGGGCACCCCAGTCCCGACTCTCCTCTCCCCTCTCCTCCCCCTCGACCCTTCTCAGCACCCTCTTTGCGCCCTGATGTCCAAGGCTTACAAGTTCCTCAACACAACTAAGCCCAATCTTAACCTGATCCTGCTGGCTGTGCAATGACATCCGCCCCCCCTTCTATGAGGGTATAGCAATAATGGGTCAATATAACACGACCAGGGACCCTAATGGTTGCAGGTGGAACCGAAAGCCTGGTAGTAAAGGCCTCACCTTGCAGTCCGTGTTAGGTCAGGGACCCTGTATAGGCACTCCTCCATGCCACCACCAGGCTCTGTGCAACGTTATACAGTCTATAAATAATACAGGGTATTATCTACCACCCCAAGACAGTTGGTAGGCTTATTCCGAGGGTTTAACTCCCTGCGCTCATGGTCAGGTTATAAACAGAACTGGGGGCTTCTGTGTGCTGGCTCAGCTACTCCCTAGAATCATCTACCATTCAGATGAGCAGGTACTTCAGTGGAAGAGCACAGATACCCACGGGCGAAATAAAAGGGAGCCCATCTCCGCTATCACCATCGCCTCCCTACTGGGAATTGGATTGGCTGGCGCAGGGACGGGTATTGCCTCACTAGCCACCCAGGCCTCCCACTACAGTAGCCTTAGAGCTGCCATCGATATAGACCTAGAACGCAAAGAAACCTCCATTTCCCACCTCCAAGAATCCCTAACGTCTTTGTCTGAACTGGTGCTCCAAAATAGGAGGGGATTAGACCTAGTTTTTCTACAACAAGGGGGAGTCTGCGCTGCCCTGAACGAAGAGTGCTGTTTCTACACTGACCACTCAGGGATAGTATGAGAACCAATGGCTAAGGTAAGGGAAGGATTAGCCAAGCGAAAACGAGAGCGAGAGCAGCAACAGGGATGGTTTGAATCATGGTTCAATCATTCCCCCTGGCTGACTACCTTATTGTCCTCCCTAGCCGGCCCCCTAATCATCCTTCTCCTCCTTCTGACCTTTGGGCCCTGCCTCATCAATAGACTAGTGGCTTTTGTCAGGGACCGAGTCAATACGGTTCAACTCGTGGTACTCAGGCAACAATACCAACCACTGACTCTCTCGACAGAAACCCAGAACCCATGATTGGGTCCTGCATAGGATCCTCTAGAAAAGGGGGGGAATGTGGGACCCAAGGAATTTAACAAAAATCCCCTACCCCTGGACAAGCAGAGCAAGACTATCTCCATTTTGTACTACACCCACCATCTCATGTATAACCCCCACATGACCTACTTATTGCTTAAGACACTCCCCTACCCTAGTCAATACGGAACCCCTAACCGTCAAAGAATATAAACCCCACCTTTTGCCCACCAAACTTGCGCGCCAATTCTGACCAGAGTGATAGGCTACTTCAAACAGCTACTATAGGGTAAATTGTAATTCAATTGGCCACCTGCGTGTGGACTGACATGACTATGCAACTTTCTGTGTGTGTTACAATCTCATTGGCCACTGGCCCCTATAAAACTGCTATGCCTCTTAACCTAGGGGTCCAAGTCCCTGCTCCGCTGTGTCAGGTATACTTGGGCCCAAGCTCGAGCTTGCAAATAAACCCTCGTGCATTTGCATCGGTATCGGCTCCTTGGTGGTCTCTCGGAATCGAAATCGGGGGCATTACAGAAGTAAAGCCTGTTTAAGATCAGTTTGACCACAGGTATTAAAAACTTTAAAATGCACAGAAATAAGACTTCCAGCTATGACAATATGAAAAACTAGGCAATCTTCCCTCCCAAAACACAAGAATAAAACTGGACATAGGGGCGCCTGGTTGGTTCAGTAGGTTAAACTCTTGATTTCTGCTCAAGATCTCACGGTTTGTGAGTTCAAGCCACACAGAACCTACTTGGGATTCTCTCTCTCCCTCTCTCTCTGTCCCTCCTCTCTCTCTCTCTCTCTCTCAAAATAAATAAATAAACTTAAGACAACTGACAAAATTATCAAAATCAAATTATCAAATCATGTCAAGGCTCTGGAAACCATCCACATGCAAACAACAAATTGAGAGATATTTATTCATAAAGAACTGCTGGAACTTTGTGTAAGAATAACAGGAAGCTGCAGCCTTCTTGCCTCGGACTACTTTCAGCCCACCACCCAGCCAGGCAGGTGCAGTTGTTTTACCAGGGCAGGACAGGGATTGAAAACCAGTTTGGGTGCCAGCAGGGACAAACTGGAGTTGGTAGGGAGAGAGGAGTCCATGCCTGGTAACACTGTCAGTGAAAGTAGCAAGCTCAGTAGAAAATGAACATAGAAAACCTGTAGCTTTACTGACCTATGGCTGTCGTCTCAGTTGTGATAAGTGCTGCATCAGCCAGAAATTTCATAGGAAGACTCTGGAAATGATAGAGCATTAAGAGGCCTAAATAAGATCTTACATCTCTCTGGTTGACTGGGAAACTACACACATGTTTAGGAAATCATGAACGGAAATGTAAAAACCAAGGCAGATTTGAGAACTGCCAGAACTTTGAGTGCCCTCTCCACCCCCATACGCTGACCCAACAGTGCTCGAGGGTGAATGTGTTATGAGTTCAAGGTGTTTAAACACAATGTCTGCCTGAATCAATGGCTAAGTACTAAGCTATATAGACACAGGAGTTTCCTTAGGAAGGCAGGCTAAAACTAAGAATTAAAAACTGAGCAGAGAAGTCAGTTGTTATATGCTGTAAGGAAAACAGATTCTGCAGATTAATTCCAGGCAAGTTACTAAAACCAAACCAAAACAAAATAAAACAAAGAAACAAACTAAAAGGTGCACTCAGAAAAAAAGAAGAACAACTCAGGGGAAAAAAAAAAATCAGAATTTTTAGGTGCTATAATATGTTAAATGTTCTTTAGCTTTAAACAAAAAAAAAAAAAATTACAAAATATACAAAGAAACAGGAAAATGTGCTCCACACAAAGCAAATAAAGCTCTCACTAGAAACTGACTCTGGGGGTGCCTGGGTGGCTCAGTCAGTTAACTGTCCAACTTCAGCTCAAGTCATGATCTTGCAGTTCATGAGTTTGTGCCCCGCAACAGACTCTGGGCTGCCAGCTCGGAGCCTGGAGCCTGCTTTGGATTCTGTGTATCCTTGTCTCTCTATCCCTCCCCTGCTCATGCTCTGTCTCTCTGTCTCTCTCAACAATAAATAAACATTAAAAAAAAAAAAAAAAGAGGAGCATCTGGATGGCTCAGTCAGTTAAGCATCTGACTCTCAGTTTCAGCTCAGGTCACGATCTCAAAGTTTTGTGAGTTTGAGTCCCATATCAGGCTCTGTGCTGGCAGCATGGAGCCTGCTTGGTATTCTATGTCTCTCTACGCCCCTCCCCCACTCATGCAGTCTCTGTCTCTCTCAAAAATAACTATTAAAAAAAGAAACTGACTCTTAATAAGCCCAAATGTTGATATTAGCAGATAAAGAGTTCAAAGCAACAATTTTGAATATACTCAAAGTATTAAAGGAAACCATTTAAAGAATTAAAAGAAAATATAATGACAATAATTCAGTGAATGATGAATATCAATCAAAAATATCAACTAGATTAAAACAAAATTAATGGAAATTAAAAAAAATTTTTTAACATTTATTTATCTTTTGAGAGACAGAGTGGCACAAAAACAGACACATAGACCAATGGAATAGAAACCCCAGAACTAGACCCACAAACGTATGGCCAACTAATCTTTGACAAAGCAGGAAAGAACATCCAATGGAAAAAAGACAGTCTCTTTAACAAATGGTGCTGGGAGAACTGGACAGCAACATGCAGAAGATTAAAACTAGACCACTTTCCCACACCATTCACAAAAATAAACTCACAATGGATAAAGGACCTGAATGTGAGACAGGAAACCATCAAAACCCTAGAGGAGAAAGCAGGAAAAGACCTCTCTGACCTCAGCCGTAGCAATTTCTTATTTGACACATCCCCAAAGGCAAGGGAATTGAAAGCAAAAATGAACTACTGGGACCTTATGAAGATAAAAAGCTTCTGCACAGCAAAGGAAACAACCAACAAAACTAAAAGGCAACCAACGGAAGGGAAAAGATATTTGCAAATGACATATGGGACAAAGGGCTTGTATCCAAAATCTATAAAGAGCTCACCAAATTCCACACCCGAAAAACAAATAACCCAGTGAAGAAATGGGCAGAAAACATGAATAGACACTTCTCTAAAGAAGACATCCGGATGGCCAACAGGCACATGAAAAGATGCTCAACGTCCTCCTCATCAGGGAAATACACATCAAAACCACACTCAGATATCACCTCACACCAGTCAGAGTGGCCAAAATGAACAAATCAGGAGACTATAGATGCTGGAGAGGATGTGGAGAAATGGGAACCCTCTTGCACTGTTGGTGGGAATGCAAATTGGTGCAGCCACTCTGGAAAACAGTGTGGAGGTTCCTCAAAAAATTAAAAATACACCTACCCTATGACCCAGCAATAGCACTGCTAGGAATTTACCCAAGGGATACAGGAGTACTGATGCATAGGGGCACTTGTACCCCAATGTTTATAGCAGCACTCTCAACAATAGCCAAATTATGGAAAGAGCCTAAATGTCCATCAACAGATGAATGGATAAAGAAATTGTGGTTTATATACACAACGGAGTACTACATGGCAATGAGAAAGAACGAAATATGGCCCTTTGTAGCAACGTGGATGGAACTGGAGAGTGTGATGCTAAGTGAAATAAGCCATACAGAGAAAGACAGATACCATATGTTCTCACTCTTATGTGGATCCTGAGAAACTTAACAGAAACCCATGGGGGAGGGGAAGGAAAAAAAAAAAGGAGGTTAGAGTGGGAGAGAGCCAAAGTATAAGAGACGCTTAAAAACTGAGAACAGAGGGTTGATGGGGGGTGGGAGGGAGGGGAGGGTGGGTGATGGGTATTGAGGAGGGCACCTTTTGGGATGAGCACTGGGTGTTGTATGGAAACCAATTTGACAATAAACTTCATATATTGAAAAAAAAAACAAACAAACAAAAGAGAGAGACAGAGACAGAGCATGAGCCAGGGAGGGGCAGAGAGAGAGGGAGTCACCAAATCTGTAGCAGGCTCCAGGCATTAAGCTGTCAGCACACATCCTGACATGGAGCTCGAACTCACAAACTGCAAAATCATGACCTGAGCTGCAGTCAGACACTGAACCGACTGAGCCGCCCAGGTGTCCCAACAAATGGAAATTTTATTTTATTTTAATTTTTTTAATGTTTATTTATTTTTGAGACAGGGAGAGACAGAGCATGAATGGGGGAGGGTCAGAGAGAGGGAGACACAGAATCTAAAGCAGGCTCCAGACTCTGAGCTGTCAGCACAGAGTCTGATGCAGGGCTTGAACTCACAGACTGTGAGATCATGACCTGAGTCAAAGTCAGAAGCTCAACTGACTGAGCGACCCGGGTGCCCACAAATGGAAATTTTAGAGTTGAGAAGTAAAATAGCCAAAATGAAACTTTTGGTTCACCAGATAGGTTCAATAGCAGATTTGAGAGGGCAGGAGGAAGAATCACTGAACAAAAATAGATCAATAAAAACTATCCAATCTGATGAACAAAGATGGGGGGAGGCAGGGAAGAATGAAGAAATATGAATGGAGCCTCAAAGTCCTGTGCAAACATCAAACAAACCAGCTTATATGTGATGAGAGTCCCAGGGAGAGAGGAGAGAGATACATAAAAACTACTTGAAGAGGGGCTTCTTGGTGGCTCATTCGGTTAAGCATCTGACTTTGGCTCAGGTCATGATCTCACGGTCATGGGTTTGAGCCCCACGTTGAGTTCTGTGCTGACAGCTCAGAGCCTGGAGCTTGGAGCCTGCTTCAGATTCTGTGTCTCCTTCTCTCTCTGCCCCTCCCTTACTTGTGCTCTGTCTCTGTCTCTCTCTCAAAAATAAACGTTAAAAAAAATTTTTTTTAAATACTTGAAGAAATAATGGCCAAAAATGTTCCAAATTTTATGAAAATCTCAATAAACCCCAAAATAAACACAAAAAAATCCATAGCTAGAAACATCATAGGCAAATTGCTCAAAGCCAAAACAAAGAGAAAATATTGAAAGCAACAAGAGAAAAAAAGACTCATTATGTACAGAGGAACCAGAATATAATTAATGACTGACATCATCAGAAGCAAGGCCAAAAGGCAGTGAAATGGCATAAAGTACAAAAAAGAAGTCAACAAATAGTTAGGGATTCAGCAAAATTAGTCTGTAAGAATGAAGACAAAAGAAAGACAAAATCTGAGAGAATTGGTTGCTAGTAGAAAGAAATACTAAAGAAATCCTTCAGGCTTACAGGAATTCACACAGGGTAAGTAAGTAGAATCTACAGGAAGAAATGAAGAGCTCCCTAAATGTTAAATATATGGACAAATTTAAAAGAGTATATCAATATAAATCCTTTTCTGTTCTCCTCTTAATTTCTTATAGAATATAATTATGTAATAAAACCATTGACTTATACACTTTAAGCATGTAAACTTTGTGGGACCTAAGTTATACCTCAAAATTATTCAAGAAATACAAGCTGTGTTAAAAATACATAAATAGGGGTGCCTAGGGGCTCAGTTGATTAAGTATCCAACTTTGGCTCAAGGTCATGATCTCACGGTTCGTGAGTTGGAGCCCAATATCAGGCTCTGAGCTGTCAGCACAGAGCCTGCTTCATGTCGTCCTCTGTCCTCCTTCCTTCTCTGTCCCTCCCCCATGCTCTCTCTCTGTCTCTCTCCTTCTCACACTCTCTAAAATAAATATTTTTGAAAATGCATAAATAAAATAAAAACAAAAATACTGTATTGTTGGATTCATAACATATATAGATGTATTAAAAATGACAATAACAATGGCTCAATCAGTTGAGCGCCCCACTTCGGCTCAGGTCATGATCTCGTGGTTTGTGAATTTGGGTCCCGCTTCAGGCTCTGTGCTGACATCTTGGAGCCTGGAGCCTGCTTCGAATTCTGTGTCTCCCTCTCTCTCTGCCCCTCCCCTGCCTCTCTCTGTCTCTCAAAAATAAATGTTAAAAAAAATTTTTTTAAATGACAATAATAACACAAAGGAGGGGGAGGAAATGAAGCTTTACAGGAATATAATTTCTATATGTTACCAGAATTAAGTCAGTATTAATTGTAAGCAGATGTGATACATTAAGATGTGTATTGTAACTGTTGGCATTATTGACATTTTGGCCCAGATAATTCTTTGTGGTGATAGGCTGTCCTTTACATTGCAGGATATTTAGCAGCATTCCTTACCTCTTCCTGCTAGGGGCATACCCCTATCCCCCAGCTGTGGCAAAAAAAAAAAAAAAAAAAAAAAAAGTCTCTAGATATTTCCAGATGTCCAGGTTGGAAGAGAAAACCACCCCTAGTTGGGAACCACTGTCCTAGAGCAACCACTGAGAAAATAATCCAAAGAAATATATTTTAAGGGAGGCTGGGTGGCTCAGTTGGTTAAGTATCTGACTTTGGCTCAGGTCATGTTCTCACGGTTTGTGAGTTGGAGCCCCGCATCAGGCTCTGAGCTGTCAGCACAGAGCCTGGAGCCTGCTTCAGATTCTGTCTCTCCCTCTCTCTCTGCCCCTCCCTGACTTGTGCCCCCCCCCCCCCCGGCAAAAATAAATAAACATTTAAAAAACTAAAAATAAAAATCAACAGAAAGAGCCAACAAAAGAATTAAAAAGATACACTAAAAATATTCGTTTAATACAAAAGTCAGCAAATGAGCAATATATACAAAATAAATACATAATACATAAAATATCTCATTTCAATTGTCAGCTTTTGTTTCCCCGTATGTTCTGAGTCATATACATACATACAAAAAAAAAAAAACAAATAGTAAAGTGGCTGATTAAAAATTCAACTGTATTAATAATTACATTAAATATGAATAGACTAAATACCCCAATCAAAAGACAGGAATTCTCTGGGTGCCTGGGTGGCTCAGTTGGTTGGTGGAGTATCTGACTCTTGATTTTGGCTTGGGTTATGATCTCATGGTTCATGAGACTGAGTTCCACATCAGGCTCCCAGTGTAGAGCCTGCTTGGGATTCTCTCTCTCCCTGTCTCTCTCTGCCCCTCCTCCACTTGCACATGCTCTCTCTCTCTCTCTCTCCCTCAAATAATAAATAAATAAACTGAAGCAAAAAAAAAAAAAGACATGAATTCTCAGATTGGATTAAAAAAGCAAGATCTGGGGCACCTGGGTGGCTCAGTCGGTTAAGTATCCAACTTTGGCCCAGGTCATGATCTCAGGGTCCATGGATTCGAGCCCCACATTGGACTCTGAGCTGACAGCTCAGAGCCTGGAGCCTGCTTCAGATTCTGTGTCTCCCTCTCTCTGCTGCTGCTGCCCCCCCACCCCATGCCACTCTCACGCTCTCTCTCTCTCAAAAATAAATAAACATTAAAAAAAAAAAAAAAAAAAAAAAGCAAAAGCAACCACATGCTCCATAGAAGAAACACACTGTTGTTTTAAAGACATAAATAATTTGAGGGGTGCCTGGGTGGCTCAGTCAGTTAAGCATCAGGTCAATTTTGGCTCAGGTCATGACCTTACAGTTTGTGAGATCAAGCTTCCTGTCAGGTTCTGCACTGATGCAGACCCTGCTTGGGATTCTATCTCTCCCTCTCTCTTTGTCTCTCCCCTGCTCACACGTGTGTGTGCTCTCTCTCTCTCTGTCTCTCTCTCTCTCAAAATAAAAAAATAAATTTAAAAATATTTTGAAAGTAAAAAGGATGGGAAAAGATACACCAGGCAAACAGCATCCAAAAGAGAGCTGGAATGGCGATATTAATACCAAACAAAATGAACTTTAAGAAATAATACAGAAACAGAGAGGGACGTGTCATCATAATAAAAGGGTCACTACATCAAGAAGATAAAATGATTATAATTGTATACACAGCTAATAATAAAGACTCACAACATGCGGGGAAACAAAAGCTGACAATTGAAATGAGAGCTAGAACAACCGGAAAGGACATCAGTGAGGATACGCATGCAACACATTCCAACCTGATCGGACAATTACAGAATCCCCAGTGACAGCCGAATATACACTCTTCTCAAGCACAGTGAGAGCATCCTGCAGGATAACAGCAACAGGATAAAGAAGGCAAGTCGCAGTAAATACGGAAGAATTGAAATCACAGGAAGTATGTTTGTCGGCCACAATGGAATGGAGTTATAAAGCAAAAGCAGCAGAAAATGTAGGCATTCCACAAAGATTTGGAAAGTAAACAATGCACTTTTAAATAACTCACAAGGGAACTGTTTTCTCAAGGTCCCTGTAACAGGTTCCCTAGCTAGTAAGCCATTGATCCAGCATTCACACAGAGGTCTCTCCCAGGCCAGAGACCAGAATCTTGAACACATGTTCCCTACCGACGGTCGGGTCTCAATGTAGGAGTGAAAATCCTGCAACAAGATTCTGTTTCCCCTCCTGTTCCCAGTAAGATTGGCTAATTAATGACCAAAAAACCCCTGTGAGGGGCTTGGGAACGTCTGCTTTCCAGAGAAACCTAGGATTGTTTTTTTCCCCCCCACCCAAGGAGAAAGCTAGAGATGGCAGAAAAGAATATAATATCACATTTAATGGAATGTTCCAATTCATAAGAAATAATGTTATTCCATTAGAGCCTATCATTCAAAATGCCTCATATCAGAGAATGAATTATTTAACTAGGTGTTCAAACCAGACTTCAGAAGGACCCATTCATAATACATCACAATATTCTCAAGCTGAGAATGTGGGTCATCTTGGCATTTTCCTTGTCCTGCTTTTCAGCACAGCTATTTCCCAAAGCCGGAGCACTAAGTGTCAGCACTAAACGTCCTCATTCAGACGGGGAGGCGTAGGTCCACATCAGGCACATTTACAGAGTCAGGACATGGCGATCTACCCCACTGACCCCTTAATTAGATCCAGCAAGTCACAGGAACGTAGGAATCAGGAGGCGGTTTTGCACCTGCTTAGGAGCAGGGGTTTTGGAGTCAGAAGCACTGGGTGTGAGCCCTGGCTCTTCTGCTATGTGCCCCCCAGGCAGCAGATCACTTAACCTCTTTGAGCCCACTTCCTCTCATCTGAAAAGCAAGGACTGAATCTGCCCTCTGGGGCCGCAGCAACAAGAACAGAAGGATGTGTTTCCAGTGCCGGTAAGAGGGCCTAGTCCATAGAAGTGATTAGTAAGCGCTGTGACACGTGCCTGGCAGAACTGGTATCAGGGCTTTGATTTCTGGATTCCCAGGCCAACTGTGGGAGCTCCTTATCTCCCCACCAACCCTTCCCAACCTGCTCTTCCCGTTCCTCCACCTCTGTTAACCTCCGCCTTTCCTGTCAGCTCAGTCCCCAGATCTTGAAGCCTTCTGTTACTCCCCAGGGCTAATGCATCAGCAAATCCTGCTGGCTCTACTCCCAAAACATATCCACCATCCAGCCACACCTCCCTGCACTGCTGGCCCCTTCCTGGCCCAAGGCAAATCTAAGGGCCATTATCTTCCACCTCCTAAGTGGTCTCCTCCCTGCTTTGCCCTCTCTCCCTTGCAGACCAACAACCAGAGGGCTTCTATTGAAATGTGATGTCACTTTCTGCTTCAGCTCAAAGGTCTCTGAAGAAGACAGTTTGGCAGTTCTGGAACCTGTGGTCAGGGTACATCTGAGGCAATGGGGGTTCCTTGACCCAGAAAGAATGGGAGGGATTACAAGTACAGGGAGGAAGTGGGATTTGATCCAGAGGCCTAGGCCACCAGCTACTTTCAGGGCCCTGAGAGCAGCACTTACTTCCAGCAGGGCCTCCAGAGGCAGGATGTGGAACCGAAGCCCAGGCTTAAAGGCCGAGAAGGAGACGGTGCTTCCCTTGCTTCCTAGGCTTCTGCTCCTCGAACTCTGGTATCCTCTCCAGCAGCCACCCTTGCCTCCCCAACGCTAAAGATGAGAGGAAGAGAAACAGCTTCACCAGTTTCCTATGAACCAACAGGCCAATTTATTGAAAGCCCACAGCATAGGGTCGTGCTGACAGAACTGGCTTCACCTGTTTCTTGGGCTGTTGCTTCCTTTTTTTTTTTTTTTTTTTTAATGTTTATTTATTTTTGAGAGAGAGAGAGTGCAAGCCAGGAAGGGGCAGAGAGCGAGGGAGACACAGAATCTGAAGCAGGCTCCAGGCTCCGAGCTGTCAGCACAGAGCCTGATGCGGGCCTCCAACCCACAAACCGTGAGATCATGACCTGAGCAGAAGTCAGACGCTTAACCGACTGAGCCACCAGGCGCCCCAATCTCTCTCTCTTTTTTTTAAATAGCTCCCTTGAGGTACATTTGGCATATAAAAAACTGCACATATTTAATGTATACAGTTTGATGAGTTTGGGCATAGGCACACAACCACAAAACCATCACCATAATCAAAGTAATAAGACACACAATCACTTCGTGTCCTTTTGTATTATTCTGTTTTGTTTTTGTGGCGAGGACAAGAGATCTACCTTCTTAGCACATTTTTTTTTAATTAAAAAACTTTTTTAATGTTTGAGAGAGAGAGAATTCGAAGCAGGCTCCAGGCTCTGACCTATCAGCACAGAGCTGGACGCAGGGCTAGAACTCATGAACTGCGAGATCATGACCCAAGCCTAAGTCAGACACCCAACCGACTGAGCCACCCAGGCGCCCCTCTTAACACGTTTTTAAGTCGATAACACAGTACTGGTGACTACAGGCACTATGCTGTATGGCATATCTCTAGAACTAATTCATCTTGCATAAGTGAAATTTAAAAATTTTTTTTAACGTTTATTTATTTTTGAGACAGAGAGAGACAGAGCATGAACGGGGGAGGGGCAGAGAGAGAGGGAGACACAGAATCGGAAGCAGGCTCCAGGCTCTCAGCCATCAGCCCAGAGCCAGATGCGGGGCTTGAACTCACGGACAGCAAGATCGTGACCTGAGCTGAACTTGGACGCTTAACCGACTGAGCCACCCAGGTGCCCCAGCATAAGTGAAATTTTATACCAGTTGAATGACAACTTCTCATTCTCCCCTCCCCTCAGCCTCTGGTAACCACCATTGTACTCTCTGTTTCCATCATTTTGACTGTTTCAGGTACCTCATGTAAGTGGAATCATTCAGGATTTGTCCTGTGCCTGGCTTATTTCAGGTAGCATAATGTCCACAGGTTCATCTGTGTGTGAAATCTCAGAGAGGTATCTGTGCTCCCACATTCACTGCAGCACTGTTCACAATAGCCAAGTTATGGAGCCCATCGGTAGATGAATAAAGAAAATGTGGCATATACATACAGCGGACTATTATTCAGCCTTAAAAAGAAGGAAATACCATGGGCTTCTGAGAGGAGGGTGACCTACTGTGGAGCAGGAAGGACATGCAGGCTAACAAGTAGGGTACAGAAAGACTGGAACATTCATCTCAATGGCCAGCTGGGGGCTGGGTTACTTTTGAGTTGGAGGAGACATGGTATAAAGAAACACAGGGAAGGGGAATGTTAAGGGCCCAGAGAAGAAATCAGAGGAACTAAGGACTTTAGATGTTCTATCTGCTCTAAAAAAATTGAATTTTGTAACTAGGCTTTCTTCATATTTCAGTTAGTTATTGCAACATAACCAATCACCCCAAACCCAATGGCTTTAAACAATAAGAATTTATGATTGCCCACAAGTAAGTCTATAGGTCATTGGGTGGTACTTATGGTCTTGACTGGGATCATTTCTGCAACTGTTATCAGCTGTGAGATCTGCTGATTGTGGTTGAGTTTTCTCCTGCGTTTAGGCAGGTCTGCAGGCTGGTTTAGATGGCCCACAAGCCTGAGACGACTGGGCTGCCCCTCATGTGCTCCATTATTCTCTGGTAGGTGGTAAGAGAGACCCAAGAAAGAGAGAACATAAGTATGTAAGGGCTCTGGAGACCTAGGATTATACCTGGCATTTCTGCCACCATGTGTTGGCTGAAGCAACTTGTGAGGCCATTATGGAAGGATACTACCAAAGATGTGGATACAGAGAGGTGAAAAAACTGGGACGGGAATCAACCTCCCATACCATACCAGCCCCAATTTCAAGTCTGCCACCCCACTGTCCAAGAGGCCCAAAGAACAACAGAATGAATAAGACTTTGGGATCCACCAGATTTGAATTCACATTTACTTCTTTGAGTGTGTTTGGGCTACTTGTTGAACCACTTTGGGCTCAGGTTCCTCATCTGTAAAATGAGGATAATAATCTCTCTCCCTCAGGGCTAAGAAGATGAAATGTGTGAATTATGAAAAGGCTCTGCCTGGCTAATAGCAAGTACTCAAGGATTGGTAGCAGGTGTTATAATATGCAAGACTTAAATCCTGGCTCTGGAGTAGCTGGGGTTCCCAGGGAAACCCTAGGTGCCCCTCTTCCCTCAAGGCATTAAGTGAGATGTGGAAGATGAGCGGGAGACTAGGAGGGAAAAGATGAGATAGATGAGGAGGTGGGGTCAGGAGGGTTGGTGTGATGCAAATCTCTGTGCAGGGTCTCAGGAGGCATGTGAAGAAAGCAGAGTGCACTTCATTAGTCACAATGGCCCTGTGGTCCCAGCATCTGCATACATTTGTCAACCCAGGAAGCAAACACAGCTGACTCTCTCCAGGAACAGGAAAGAGTCAATTCATTAATTCATCAGGTCAGCTCAACTCAACTGCTCCAGGAAGAGGGACTTTTATTGCCTTCACCCAACAATGACTAGCTTCTGTACACAGGGGTGTGTGTGTGTGTGTGTGTGTGTGTGTGTGTGTGTATTTGCATGTGAGAGACAGAGACATATACTCACTGAGAAGAAAAGAACCTCATTTAACAAGGAACCAAGAGATCATTTGGTTTATCCTCCTCATTTAACATTTGAGCAAATTGAGGCCATTGGCGCCAAATGGTTTGTCCTAGTTCACACAGCCAGTTAGTGGGCCTGGACTAGAACCTAGGTGTCCTGCTTGCCTTGACACCAACTACAAGTTCAGGTTTCCAAAAACACCCTCAGGTTGAACAATTTGCTAGAAGAAATCACAGAACTCATTGAAAGCTATTATACTCGTAGTTAGTTTATTTCAGGGAAAGGATACAGATCAAAATTATCCAAAAGAAGAGACACATAGAGTCTGAGAGGGTTCTGAATGTGAAGCTTCCATCGTCCTCAGAATGCATTACCCTCCTGGTGTTAACATTGATACTGTGTTCAACCAGAGAAGCTCACCCAAGCTTCAGTGTCTATAGTTTTTATTGGGGCCTTATATGAGTGACTAATTGCCCATGAGATTCGAGCTCAGTCTCTAGCCCTGCTCCACTCCCTGGAGGTCAGGTTCATATCATATGGCCTAAGCAGCCTACTATGAGTCACCTTAGCATAAACTATCAGGGATGAGCTAAGGGGCCTACCATGAATAACAGACACTTGGGAAATTCTAAGGGTTTAAAGGTTACCTCCCAGGAACCAGGGACAAAAGCCA
This sequence comes from Panthera uncia, assembly GCF_023721935.1. NCBI lineage: Eukaryota > Metazoa > Chordata > Mammalia > Carnivora > Felidae > Panthera > Panthera uncia. Next base: position 50,812,398 of record NC_064818.1, read on the forward strand.
GACCTCTTTGGGCAAGGCCTAATTCCTTAAATTCCTTATATACACATTTCATCTGCTTATGCCTTAAAAAGGCAGTTACAATGAACATAACAGAGTATACTGGATGCCAGGCACTGTACACATACTTTGTCTAATTGCCATAATAGTTCTGCAGAGTCAGCATTAGGCCCATTTTACAGATAAGAAAATTGAAGCTCACGAAGTTGTCCAAAGTTTTAGAGCTGGAAAGCAACAGATTAACACGCATACTCTTTAGGCTGTTAGGTCCATGTTGCCAACTGTGTTCATTCATTCTACAAACATTTATTCAAGACCACTAGGTGCTGAAGAATTAGCAAAGAACAAAATCCGAATCTTCCTCACTTGGAGTTGGTGTTCATTTGGGAGAGATAGGCAATAAGCAAAAAATATGTAAAATATATAGCATTTTGGATGGTGATATTGCCATGGAAGCAATTTAAAGCCATGTGTGTACTTTGGACCTTTATTCAAAAAATTTTTTTAACGTTTATTTATTTTTGAGACAGAGAGAGAACATGAATGGGGGAGGGTCAGAGAGAGGGAGACACAGAATCTGAAACAGGCTCCAGGCTCTGAGCTGTCAGCACAGAGCCTGACGCAGGGCTCGAACTCACGGACCACGAGATCATGACCTGAGCCGAAGTCAGCCGCTTAACTGACTGAGTGGACCTTTATTCAAACATATCAATTATAACCTTTCTGAGACAACTGGGAAATTTGAATGTAGCTTAACATTATATGATACTATTAATTCTGTTAGATTTGATAATGGTGTGATGATTGTGTTCCCTCAAAAAAGTACTCATCTGTTAAAGATATAGACTGAAATAGTTATGGATGAAGTAAGATTGCAAAATGATGCTAATTGTTGATCTGGATAATAGATACATGAGGAAAGGTCTCTATACTATTCTAATTTTATATATGTTTGAAAATTTTGTTGGTACAAAGTTTTTTTGTTTTTTTTTAAGTGAGGGATAAGGGTGGCAGATAGATGTATGAAGAGTATTGTGAGACCTAATAGGTAGATCAGGGAAGGCTTCAACAAGAAAGGGACAGTGGAGCAAAGACTTGAAGAAGATGGGGAAGAGACCTATGTGAATCTCTGGGAAAGAATATTCCAGGGAGAGATGGGAACTAGTGTAAAGCTGAGGTGGGAGTGTGTCTGGGGCAGAGCAAGTTTCCAAGGAATGAGAAGCCAATGGCTGGAAAAGGATGATCAATGGGTAAAATAGCAGGAGATGGCATCAGAGAGTAACAGGGATGAATGGGGAGGAAGGGAACTACTTACAAGGCCATATCCAACAAAGAATCTATGCCTAAACTATATAAGAATACTTATAAACCAATAAGAAAAATGCAGGCAACCCAATAGAAAAATGGGCAGAAGCCTTGAACAAGCACTTTGCAGAAAAGGAAATGGTCAATAAGCATATGAAAGGTTTTCTACTTCCTTAATCATCAGGGAAATGCAAATTAAAACCACAACGCTACGCTATCACACACCCATAGAAAGGTTAAAATTAGAAGACAAACAATACTAGTTATTAGAGAGGTAAGAACTCTCATATATTGCTGGTGGTTGAGTAAGTTGGCACAGTGTCTACTAAAACTCAAAACATGCATACCTTTTAAGCAATCAATTCCATTTCTAGGTATATATCCAACAGAAAACCATGTAAATGTTCACCAAAGACTGGAACAAGAATGTTCAGAACAGCACTATTCTTAACGTCCCCAAACTGAGAACTACCCAAAGGCTCAGTAACAGCAAAAACAATGGGTAGTATACTATACAGCATTTAAAATAACAAAGTAATCCATACAGATGAATCTCACAAAAATAGTGAGCAAAGGAAGCAGACACAAAAAATCCTGTGACTCCATTTATGTAAAGTTCAAAAACAAAACTAATCTGTGCCGGTAGAGGACAGATTGTTGGTTACCACTGTGAAAGTCGTTGGAAAGGAGGATGGAAGATTGGGGAAGAGCTGATAATGTCCTGTTTCCTGATCTGGATGCTAGTTAAGTACATGTGTTCAATTTGTGAACAGCTACCAAGTGTCACACTGATGATGTATGCACTTTTCTGTATATCATGCTTCAATAAAACATTTTTTTAAAAAATCACGCATCTTAGTTCCCTTCTCAAAGGTAAGCAATGACATGTTCACCATGCATATGCCCCTATCCCCCATCCCATGCTGAATAAAAGCAATACAGAGTATGGGTATTGTTGCCTGGAAAAGAAAGAGTAGAAGATGTGCTTTCTCAGCTCACAGCTGGAACCTCTAAGGTTAAAGACACTGAAACTGACATGGTGAGTTTTCCAGCTCCTGGGTGAGAATCTACTCCCAAGAAATGGGAAAACTATAAAAGAAATACATGATGACAGCTATCTTCCCCTCAGCATTACAGATACCTTATTGTATCTTATCCAACAGAACATTTTTATACAGGATCATGACACCCGTTAAGTTGTGGTACCATTTTGAAATCATTTAAAGAAAAAGGGATTGAATATTTTAAATGTAGACATTGTAAGCTCTTTAAAAGCCAAAATTAGTAGCTTTTCAATCTAGAAATAAAAAGGCACTGAACATCCCACAGGTTTTAATTTCTAGTAAGATAAATATCAATAGCCATAACCCATATAAACAAAGCTCTTTGGGGTCCTCAATAATTTTAAAAGAGTCAAAGGTCTCACTTGGGACCAAAAAGTGAGGTCACCGTGGATGATCCCCACCCAATCTTGTTGACAGGTCTGTTTCTTCCTATGATCTCATACGGAGCTATTGTTTTTGGAATTCCAATAACCAAATAAATCCCTAGTTGGGCCTAGGTTATTGCTACCAGCTCAGGAAGCTGTTTTTTCAGTGACGTCAAGGACTTCGACCAAAGTTAGCTTCTTTTCTCCTTGGCATTTTGGTCTATTTTGGTTGTTGGGGGCTCCTCCCCCCTGCCCCATTCTTCTTTTTTTCTTTTCTTTTTACTGTTATCATTTTTAAATTCTTTTTACTCAATTTTTTTTTTTTAGTTTGTTGATATTTTCTTTTCTTTATTTTTGCCTGTCATCGTATTTTGACTCCATTACCAAGATCAGTTCCTCAGGAGAACTTCGAATCGGTTTTCTTTTGAGGTGATCTGGACCAACCTTGTCACCAGCTTTTCCCAAATGTGAGCCGACCTTAGGACACCTTGACTCCAAGTGCAGCATTAAGCCCAACATGCTGTGGGGCCTCTCAGTCACCTCTGCTGAGGAGAGACTCAGACAACAGTGTCCTCAAGCCATTGGCCAGGGTAACGGGGCTGTGGTGAGGCTGGCCCAGCACATCCTGACCGGGAAAACGATGGCCGTGAAGATCACTGCTGAGACTCCACAGAACTCCGCCAGCCTCCAGAGACTACCCCGCAAAGCAGGACTCGTGAAGGGCAGATCACCTCCACACGGCGAAACACTTAAAGTGACCAGGGCTGCAGAAACTGCCGGCCTCGTGAGGAGGGGCACTGGTGGAGGAGAGGTGTTCGAGCACCCGGTGGCCCACGGCAGTCGGAGAGAGAAGAGGCTGAAGGCAGATTCCATCACATAGCATCCTCTGCGCAGACTGTCTCCAGGGGTCCGTGCCTGTCACTAAGTATGACAGGCGCTGTCCATAGAGACTTAAAGGCAGAAAACCTGCCCTTAGATGCAGGTATGAGTATCGCGACTGCCAACTCCGGCTTCAGCAACAAGCTCACCTTTTCCAACAAGCCGGATGCCTTCTGTGGCAGCCCCCCGTGTGCCGCCCCCCGCTCGTCCAGGGAGTCCTTCAACACACACGGGCCAACACATTCCTGCCTCTTGAGGGACAGAGCTCCAAGGAGCTATGCCAGCCGGTGCTGAGCAGAACAGAGCACCTTCCATTCTAGCCCGTGGAAGGTGAAAATCTGCTGGAGAAGTTGCTCTCTCCCACCCGGTAAGAGGGGCAGGTGGGGGATACTAGGAAGACTCCGTGGGTTACTGTGGGTCATGAATCTGAGGGCCTGAAGGCCCAGGTGGAGCCCCTCTGTGACTACAAGGACCTGGGCTGGCTGAATTCAGGGTGCCCGTGGGTTACACCCGGAAGGAGAGACCCGGGACTCACAGGCCAGAAGTGCAATGAGTCGATGGCCACCTACCTGCTCCCGGGGGGTGAGAGACCCGAGGGCGACCTCCCGCCCTGAAGCCTGAGCCTTCAGCTGATCTAACCAACAGCGGCTCCTGTCCCTACCTCCGAGGGACGCACAGGGGTCTCTGCCAACTCGCCTGAGGGGAAGACCACCCTGTCCCCCCTGCCCTGTCACCAACCTCTTCACCAACAGGAATCAGGGCAGGAATTCCTCACTTTGGGAGAGAGCGGCCTGGGCCAGGCCTCCATGCAGGACGGCCAAGACAACCTAAGCCAGCCGGGGTCCCGGGCGGAGGCTTTCCGCTTCTGGCACCGCCACCGTCCCTCAGGGCCCCTGCAAGAACCCAAGGCCCAGGCAGGCCTCTGGGCTGCGCCCTTGCCGAGTCCCCCGCGAGGAACCACCGTCCAGCACGGCCCCCCAGCAGGTCCCGGTGGCCTCCCCTCTACCCACACTGTCGCAGGGATGGTGGAGACCCGGTGTCCATAGGGAAGGCCCCATGCTGGGCAGCCCGGCAGGTGCTAGACCCAGAGCCTCTGCCCTGAGACCCTGGCCTCTCCCCTCGAGGGCCGCTGCCCGCAGGGGGCTACTGGGGGCGTCTTCGGGAAGTTTCAGTTCAAATCTCTAGGAGGAACCTTTGTCCAAGGGTGGCCGGTTGGAACCTAAAAGAACCTGAAAGCAAAGACAGAGGGAAGACACCTCGCTCCCGGCGCGGCCGCGGAGCCGGTGACACCGAGGGAAAGACCCGCCGGCGACCACGCAGGGCTCCCAGCGCTGCAGGTGCAGGATGGAGGTGACTGAAGTGACAGCTCCGCGGGGCTCCCGAGACGCTTCGGGAGGCGGCCGCCGGGACGGGAGGGGACGGCCACACCGCAGCCTGGGGGCACTGCTCCTCTGCCGCGTCGTCTCCGCCGCCTTGTGCGGAGGGCAGCCGATCCTGCGGGGGGACAGACACGGCGCCAGTGAGAGCTCACGAGGCTGCGGGAGCCCAGCTGGGCGGCCCCGTCGCCACCCTCCCTGCGTGTGGCGCCGACTCCAGCAGCCGGGACAGTGGGGGGCCTCCCGGTGCAAAAGGAAGGCCCCACTGTGTGCGCTGGAGGCCGTAGGCCAGCGGCCACCGGCCACCGAGGCCCCCGGTCTGCTAGCCTCGCTTCTGGTGTCGGAATGGATGGTTATGGGCGCCGGCTGGTGGCTGCTGCATCCCTCGTTATTTCTCGGCTGTTTCTGTCCTTGAGAAATAAGGCTCAGATCTAGGGCTCCCCTTCCCCGCCCTGCCTACTCCTGCGCTGTGGAACTTCCCCGATGCTCCAACAGGTCCAGGAGGGCATGGCCTGGCTCCTGGGGCACCCCAGCCAGGGCCCCACCCCACCCAGCATCCCTCCAGCACTTAGTTTCTCCTGAGGATCGAACAGAAAGTAAAAGAATATTTGGGTGGGGGAAGGGACTCTGTAAGACTTTTAATCTGAGAGGAATCGGGAGACACTAGAGTTTTCACAGAGAATTGACATAAGCTGACTGATGTTTCAGTGGGATCCCTGTGTCTGCTAAAGTGTTTAGGGGACCAGGGCAGAAGTGGGGAAGTACCAGGAAATATTGCCATGATCCAGGTGAGTGGAGATGGTGGATTGGACCAGGGTCGTGGAAGCAAAGGTGAAGAGGAACATGGCCCTGTGACTGGCAGCTTGTACCTGCTGAATTAGCCCTCGGGGCTTGATTTCCCAGGGGCCTCCTGCAGGGCTCTCTGCCTCCCAGGCCCAGTATGGCCTTCCATCCTCTCCTATCTCTTCTCCCAGACCCCCTCTTCCAGCTAGTATCAGAAGGGCCAAGTAGCAGAGGCCAAAAGAAGTCATCTAAGATGCAGACTGTGAAGCGTAGAGCTAAAGGAGACACATCACAGAGGAGGAGGAGGCCCGTCGGTTCATGGTCTCAGCTGTAAGCAACAGAAACCAACTCAGATTGATTTCGGCAGAAAAGGGGTTTATGACCATGATACTGAGCGGATCACCAAATCGCCCGTGTGCATGGAGAGTCAGGTTCTACGAAACACCGGATCAATGCCCACTACCGCATGGCACAACTCATCGGGTGTGGACATCCCTACCACCACCAGCGAGGCAAAGACTCTACAGCTTGCACCATCCACCCCTCCAGCACTGTACCCTGCATCCCACCCCGGCCCCGCGGCCACGACTGCCCTAGGAACCCATTTCAAGTGGAGGCTCCCGGTCCCTACCTCTTTGAGTCCCTAGCTCCTGCTTCCAAGTCAGTGCAAGTCACCTGACCATGCTGTAGCTGCAAGGGAACCTAGGGAAGGAAGCATTTGTCATTTTCAACAATGACATACAAGGGCCAGCGGATGCTAAGCAGCCTTAAAACAATATACACACAATTGTCCATAAGAAAAAGTGTATCGGATGGGGCCCAGCAAATGTCCTATGATTAGGAGATTACCAGACTGATTTCCTTCTGTGGCTCTAATGCACACTACCAGAAGGAAAATTCAAGACAAAAATTACTCTCCTGAGGGAACCACCTTAAATGAAAACACTTGTTTAGATATTTGTTTTAATATTGTCAACAGCATATAAAAATTTTATAAAACAATATTTGTGATAGAATAAACACTCAAATCCTGACAATATCATTTGACATCCCCCTTGACCCAGCTCTTACTAGAGCTGAGTAAACCCTTGGAATTCCCAGGTATTCCAGCAAATTACCTTTTTTTAAAAAAAATTTTTTTTAATGTTTATTTATTTTTGAGAGACAGAGTGTGAGTGGGGGTGGGGCTGAGAGAGAGAGAGAGAGAAAGACACAGAATCTGAAGAGGCTCCAGTCTCTGAGCTGTCAGCACAGATCCTGACACGGGGCTTGAACTCACAAGCCATGGTGAGATCATGACCTGAGCCAAAATTGGAAGCTCAACCAACTGAGCCACCCAGGCTCCCCACAAATTACTTTTTAATACCAGTTAGTTTGAGGGACATTTCTATTATTTGTACCTAAGAGAATCTGGAATAAACAAACAACTATATTTGAATTAAATTGGCACTTAACATTGGTTGGGTCTATTTGTTTGGACTACAGACATAAATGGACATAAGCACTTTTACATTCTATCAGAAGGAAATGGGGAATAAAAATGGAAATGATTATAGATTTATTTTTATAACTCTCCATCTGTGAGAGCTTTGATAAATTTTATTTTCTTTACAATTTTTTTCTTAGCTTTTAAGGTTTAGTTTTTCTTTTTTTATTTTGAGAGAGATCAAAGAGCAAGCAGGGGAGGGGCAGAGAAAAGGAGAGAGAGGGAATCCCAAGCAGGCCCTGTGCCACCAATATGGAGCCTGATGTGGGGCTTGAACTCACGAACCATGAGATCATGATATGAGCCAAAACCAAGAGCTGGTTAGTCTGACACTTAACTGACTGAGCCCTAAGGTTTAGTTTTTCTTAATGTAAGTAGGACAAAAACATGTTTAACAAAGAGGTCTTACTGTATGTTGAAAAAATTTTACATTAGAGGCAAAGCAGGTTCTATTTGTTCCTGGAAAGAAAAAAACTTTGACATAGATTTTATGTCAATATGTGAAAGAATAGATTTCAAAACTTAACTATGTATAAAATATGAGGGGAAAGGAGTAAGGGAGATTAAAACTGTCATTAAGTAATAGTATAAAATTAAGTTTCCACTAAGCATCCAAGTTAGCACTGATGCCTTCTTATCCTCAATACACACACACAGTAAAATGGTTACTCTGCTCTAAGGGATCTAGGGCACCGGATTACACTTAAATAATGAAGTAAAACATACGAATTTTGAAACACTTCCCTCTAATCATCAAAAAATGGACATGAACATTTACCTCTACTCCCGCCTATAACTTAGATTAAAAGGTCAAACCACAAGGGTAAATAGAAGTGGCAAGGAGACAACAGCAATAACATTTTGGAAGCAAGAGGTAGGAGTAGTGACTTTTTAGCAAACATGAGGAAACCAAAGCCCAAGACAGCAGCGGCCGGCCCATCTCAAGCTCGGAACTGGAGGCACCAGGGACCCTGGATGGGGTGGGGGTAGGGTGGAGGTGGTGGGAGAGAACAGGTGGGTAAAAAATCAGGGGAGTCCCTGGAAGTATGAATATGGAGTGGTTAGAAGCCTATATTCATTCCCCACTGGCAGAAGATTGGAGGTTTACTCTCTGGAGATGTTCATCAAACAAATGAAACTCTGGACTTCAGGGCCCAAGGCTTTCCATGCAGTCAGCAAGCTGAGCTGAAAACAGCAACAAGTGAGCATCTGCACACCAGACAGTGAGACCCCCTGGCCCTCTTGTCCACTAGGCTCCCTGAATACTGGTGAGTAATTTAGGATGTAGTTTTCAGGCTACCTTTACTTTCTTCTTTCTGATTATATTTATATGTTTTGAATTCTTTACAATGACATGTATTATTTATATATATAAGCAAACATTCAGGAGGTAAATTATTTCCGACTTAGATATTACTAGGCACCAAATAATGTGCCAGTTTGCTTCAACAGTGAAAAGACATCTGAAACAGCAACTAAATTGGGGTGGCCATCTGATTAATTTGATAATAGTCCACTATTATTCACCAAGATCGATCTGCCCTTTGCATAGACATAATTGAGCCATCCTTTAAAGATAAAGAAATTGGCATTAAGGTAGCACAAATAATAAATGTCTGACCAGAATTCAAACCCATCTGTCTGGCTCCAAAGTCTAAGCCCACGTCCCAGCACCTTAAAACCTCAGTGCCTCAGTAAATCACGTCAAAATGCCACCCACAAATCTGGACTTGCAGCCTCATTGCTAGAAATTAGTTATTCTCACTTTTTTGGTAAAGAGTATATTAAAAATTCAACCTCTTTCTCCAATGTTAAACAGATTGCCAGGTAGGTACCCAAAATAAGATCCAGTCCTTCTGCGATAATTGAATGGTTTCTGTTGGGCATCCACAGGGTGACTGGCTTTCTCAATGGCGGTTTCATAACGTATCAATATCCTTAACTGCCGCTAGGGGGCGCGAGGCCCGGTCCCGCCGCCCTCCTGCCCGCCCTCCCGCCTCACGCCCAGATGAAGATGTCCTCTTGGTGGCAGCTTCAGCTCTCGGACTGGGAACTCGGGGCCGCGGAGTTTGGCGGAGTTGCAGAAGGCGTTGAAGCGCCAGGAGACACTTTGCACAACGTAAAATTCATTTGCAAGTTGCCCACTGAAGGTAAAAAGACTCTGGGCCGAACTGCAAGCGGTGGTTGCAGAACGTGGAGAGTGTAAGCCAAGGGGAAAGACCCCTCTGGGAGTGGATGTGGACGCGATTAAGGCCTGGAATTCTGACACTGATACTTGACATTTCATGACTGGTTCCTGGCTGTTCCTCTGTCGATGACAGCAGGTCATCTAAAACAACCTCAGACAAAGAGGGACAATCCATTCCTTTGAAAAGGGATGAAGAGCCTTCCGAGGCCAGACTCTGCAGTGGCCAAGTGCAGGGCTTCCGGGACCGAGACAGTGCAAGGAAAATTACCAGGGATAAAGAGAGGCATTGCATAATGAAAAGGGGGTCAATTCACCACGAAGACATAACAACCTTTACTGTGGTTGAACCTAACAATAGAGCATCAAAAGAGCTGAGCCAAGATTTGGTAGAGATGCAAGGAGAAATAAACCAATCCACTGTTAAAGTTGGAGACTCCATCACCCCTCTATCAGAAATGGACAGATCCAGCAGGCAGAAAAGCAATAAGCCTATAGTTGAAGGAACTGAACAGCACCATCAATCAATGGGGTCTATTGACATTTATAGACTACTTCAACCAGGGCAAGAATAACATTTTTCTCAAGCTCATGTGGAGCAGTCACCAAGATAGACCATATTCTTGGGCATAAAACACATGTTAACAAATTTGAAAGAATAGAATCAAACAAAGCACGCTCTCAGAACACAATGGAATTAAACTGGAAACTAATAACAGAAAGATAGCTGGAAAATCCCTAAATAGTAGAAGGTTAAACAACACACGGGTCAAAGAAGTCTTAAAAGAAATTAAAAAAATTTTTTGAACTCAATGAAAATTAAAATACAACTTACATCTGTGGGATGCAGCAAAAGCAGTGCTTAGAGGGACATTTATAGCACTGAATGCATATATTAGAAAGGAAGAAAGATCTAAAATCTATCATCTAAGTCCCACCTTAATAAACTAGAAAAGAAGTGCAAATTAAATCCAAAGTAAATGGAAGAAAATAAATTTTTAAAAATTGAAGCAGAAAAAAAAAATTGGAGCAGAAATCAATGAAATTGAAGACAGGAAATTAATAGAGAAAATCAAGAAAACCAAAAGCTGGTTCTTTGAAAAGATCAGTAAAATCAATAAACCTAGCCAAGCTACTGGCTCCTTTCCAAGAAAAAGAGAGAGAGGACACAAATTACTAATAGAAAGGAAAAAGAGGCCATTGCTACTGACCCCACAGACATTAAAAGGATAACAGAGGAATGTTATGAACAACTCTATGCCCACAAATTTTGTTGATCTTTTTAAAGGACCAAATTTTGGATTTGTTAATTTTCTCCATTTCTTTCTCTCCACCCCCCGCCCCATGGTTTTTCTATTCTCATTTTATTTATCTCCTCTCTTATCTTTATTATTTCCTTCCTTCTGTTATCTTTGGGCTTAATTTGCTCTTCTTTTTCTAATTGTTTAAGGTGTATAGTTAGGTGATTGATTTGAGTCTTTCTTCTTTGTTAATATATGTATTTATAGCTATCATTTTCTCCCTTAGCATTGTTGTGCTGTATCCCATAATTTTTGGTATATTGTATTTTCATTTGTCTCATAATATTTCCTAATTTCCCAGTGTGATTTCTTCCTCAACCTTTGAGAGTTTTCCACTTTCTTCTTCTGTTAGTGATTTTCAGTTTCATTCCTTTGTGATCAGAAAAGATACTCTGTATGATGTCAGTCTTTTAAAATCTATTGGTATTTGATCTGTGAACTAACATATGATCTATTCTGAAGAACGTTCTATTTGTACTTAAGATGAATGTATATTCTGCTATTGTTAGGTGAAGTGTTCTGTACATTTTGATGAAAGAAATCAAAGAAGTTCTAAATAAGCAGAAAGATAGTCCATATTCATGGATAAGAAGACTTATATTGTTAAGATATCACTTCTTCTCAATTTCATCTATATATCCATCACAATCCCAATCAAAATCCTAGCAAGTTACTTTGTGAATAACAACAAACTGATTCTAAAGATTATACAAAAAGGTAAGAGATCCAGAATAACCAATAAAATTTTTTTTTAATTTTTTTTAACATTTTATTTATTTTTGAGTGAGAGAGAGAGAGCTGAGAAGGAGCAGAGAGAAAGACACAGAATCTGAAGCAGGCTCCAGGCCCTGAGCTGTCAACACAGAGCCTGACATGGGGCTCAAACCCACGAACTCTGAGATCATGACCTGAGCCAAAGTCAGGCACTTAACTGACTGAGCCACTAAGGTGTCCCCCAACAATATTAAAGAATAAAGTTGGAAGATTGACACTACTGATTTCAAGAGGTTACAAAGCTACATTAATCAAGACAGTGTGGTATTGGTGAAAGAATAGACAAATAGATTAATGCAGCAGAATACAGAGCCCAGAAACAGAGCCACATCAATATCGTCAACTTGTATTTGACAGAGGGGCAAAGGCAATACTATGGAGAAGGATAGTCTTTTCAACAAATGGTGCTGGAACAACTGAACATTCACATGCCAAAAAATCTGAATCTAGACACAAACCTTACACTTTTGACAAAATTTAGCTAAAAATGAACCATACTGGGTACCTGGCTGGCTCAGTCGAAAAAGCATGTGGCTCTTAATCTCAGAGTAATGAGTTTGAGCCCAATGTTGGTGAGATTACTAAAAAATAAGTAAATTTAAAAATGAACCATACTTCATACTGTAAAATATAGAAATTTCTGGATGATAGTATAAGAGAAAATTGAGGTGACCTTGGCTGGCAATAAGTTTTTTCTATTTTATTTTATTTTATTTTATTTTATTTTATTTTATTTTTAATTTTTTTTAATGTTTTATTTATTTTTGACAGACAGAGAGACAGAGCATGAGTGGGGGAGTGTCAGAGAGAGAGGGAGACACAGAATCTGAAGCAGGCTCCAGGCTCTGAGCTGTCAGCACAGAGCCCGATGCAGGGCTTGAACTCACAGACGCCCCAATAAGTTTTTTACATACAAAACCCAAAACAAGATTCATGAAAGAAAAAATTGATAAGTTGGACTGCATTAAAATTAAAACTGTCTGTTCTGTGAAAGACACCATTAAGAGAATGAAATGACGACCTACAGGCAGGGAGAAAATATCTGGTAATAATATCTGGCAAATATCTGGCCAAACACATATCTGGTAAAGGATTTATAACCAAAATGTACAAACTACTCTTGAAACTCAGTAATAAGAAAACAAGCAATCCTCGGGGCGCTTGGGTGGCTCAGTCAGTTGAGCATCAGACTTCGGCTCAGGTCATGATCTCACAGTTCATGGGTTCTAGCCCTGCATCGGGCTCTGTGCTGACAGCTCAGAGCCTGGGGCCTGCTTCAGATTCTGTGTCTCCCTTTCTCTCTGCTCCTCCCCGGCTTGCACTCTGTCCCCTCTCTCAAAAATAAACATTAAAAATAGAAAAGAAAGTGGACAAACCATTTGAGCAGATACCTTACCAAAAAAGGCAAATAGCAGATCAAAATATGCTCAACATCAAATGTCATCAGGAAACTGCAAACTAAAACAATGAGATACTGCTATACATCTATTAGGATGGCTAAAATCCAAACACTGAGAACACCAAATGCTGGCCTGAAAATAGAGCCACAAGAGCTCTATTATTGCTGGTGGGAAGAGTGAAAGAGGATGGCCACTTTGGAAGCTAGATCGATAGTTGCTTACAAAGCTAAACATAGTTTTACTGTATGATTCTGCAGTCATGCTCTTTGGTAGTTCCCCAGATGAAAACTCATTCCACACAAAGAGCTGCACATGCATGTTTACAGCAGTCTTACTCATAATTTCCCAAAGTTAGAAGCAGCCAAGATGTCCTTTAACAGGTGAATGGATAAACTGTGGTACATCCAATAATGGAGTATTATTCAGCAATAAAAAGAAATGAACCAAAAAGAAATTGAGCCAAAAAAAGATTTGGAAGAAACGTAAATGTATATTGTTAGGTGAAAGAAGCCATTCTGAAGACTACATACTGTATTATCCTAACTATGACACTCTGGAAAAGGCAAAACTTTAGAGATAGAAAATGATCAGTGGTTGACAGAGGTTCTGGGGGAGGGATAGATGAATAGGTAGAACACGGGATTTTTAGGGTAGTGAAACTATTCTGTTTGGTTCTGTAATGATGGACACGTGTTTGTACAAAAACTCTTTGTACAAAGGATATCCAACACAAACGAGTGAGCCTTAATGTTAACTCTGGACTTTAATTAATAATAATGAATCAATACTGATTCATCACTTATAACAAATGTCCACACTAATGTGAGAAGTTAATAATAAACTAAATCATGTTGGGGGTGGAATGGGGAGAATGGAATATTCTGGAATCTGTACTTCCTGCCCAATTTTTCTATGAACCTAAAACTACTCCTCCCAAAATAAAATCTATTAATTTTTAAAAAGTAGGTTGATTTTTGACATAAAATGGGAAACCTCTAGAAAAGCTTTAGGCAGAAATACAGCACAGTCAGATGTAGGTTTTGGATAACGCTGTCTGGAGCAGTCTGGGAAGGGATGGGGGTGGAGTGCAGGGCAAGGGGAAAAGTGTACAAAGTCTGGCATCAGCAGTGCATGGTCCATACAGAAGACAGAGACAGTTTTGCCGAGAGTAATCAGGAAGGGAAAGAGGTTTGGGGTTTGAGAAATATTTACAAGATCAAATAGGAGAGATGTGGTTGGTTGTGTATGAATAGTAAGAGGGAAGGGTAAGAATGAAGCCTGGTTTTCTAGCTTGGGTGACCAGGTGAGTGAAATTTTTGCCGAAAGAGACATAAAGTTCCCCTAATCTCAGACTGCATCCTGTGCGCCTTCCTTTGTCATCACAGATTGAAATATGTCAATATTGTGTGCTTACTTGTTCAGTAGCAGCCTACCTCTTGGACTGAAAATGTAGAGGCAGAACCACGTGAGGTCTGCAGGCCCTGGCGTCACCAGCACTGGCTCTGGGGGTGGCACAGAGTCAGCACACAGTAAGTAGTAATTAAATAGTGGTAAATAGATAGATAGATAGTATCTATCTATCTATATATAATGAGAATGGGAGCATACAGGAAAAAAGACACCAATTGAATGAGTTCCCTTCTGGACACGGCCAGTCTGAAAAGATCCTGGTGTGGATAATCAGAGGCAGCAGGAAATGAGTTTGAATCTTGGGGTCAGAATAGGTTTGGATATAAAGATGTGAGTTTCTAGCAAGTAATAAAGTATGAAAGTGAGAAGAGCCTCAGGGACCAACCCTCATGACTGTTACACATTTAAAGGGATTTACTTCCTCCTCCTTCCTAGTCAATTACCTTTGTCTTCTAGACAAACACTGTCACTGCCCCCTGGGCTGCTCACAGAGCTGGCATATGACACAGCTCAGGGACACATTTCAAGGTTGTGCCCCAGGTAGGGCCCACCTGTGCCTTAATGACCTTCCCAAGGCACTATTATATGCCTATAATGTCTTCCCCCCTATTTTGCCTGAGGGTTCTCTAAACAGCCCCTGAATTCTGTGAAATTCTCCTCCATGAAATCCTCCCTTTCTGGGCCGAAGAATAATTGTCCTGAATATCGTGGCCATCAAATAGCAAAATGTCATTCTGCTCAATCAAATGTAGAAATCTTATTCCTTCCCAGTTCTTTTCCCAACTAGATACTGTTGTTAGTCATCTATCCTTAAGACCAACTTAGGCCTATGTTGATATAAACACCTGTTGCCTATTACTCTTTGGTTTATTTTTTCTATTCTGTTGATTGTGTGTTCAGTCACAGCAGGGTTCTGTGTGCTTTGATCTGGTGGTACCCTGAGGAAATCTCAGGCTATGCCAAGTGGGGTGGGGGGATTTCCTAGACTTTCTAGCTCATTCTGTTGAAAACATTTACTCTATAGTCAGGTAATACATTCAATTATGCATTTTGGCTCAGATAATGTTCATCAAGGAAGGATCCAGGCTCCTCCTGCCTGTCTCCCTTAGTTATCTTGGCTTTGTCTTCATACTTGTCATCTCACGGACAGTGATAATTGTTTCACCTACAAGTTCTGTATCCCCAAGAAGATGGGGGCAGGAACAAGGAGGAATAAGGGAGAAAAGAAATTTCTTGTATTGTGTCTTTGTCGTTTTATTCTGGAAGGGAAGCCCTCCTCATTGGTTTTTACCTACATCTCACTGACCATCTGCAGCTACAAGAGGACAGCAAACAAGCCTGTAGCTTTTAAAGCTTCTATGATAGAGCTCAGAGATGGGAGAAATGAAAGCCAAGACTTGCCAATCAAGTATTTCAGACTTAGGAATAAATGTAAGTTACATTATTATATCTACATATTTCTTAAAATCCTGTGAGCATACCTTAAACTAATTTACTCATACGGATGTCAATTTCTATTTGTGTAATTTTGGGGGTGGTCATATTTCAAAAATTTCCACTCTATTATTGTATTCCTATCCTTTTTTATTTTCAGTCTTGGTGTCGGCTCATATGGTCTATTTTATTAAAATGAACTCAGAAAGGATAGAAAATATTTCTAGATGCTAGCTCAGGTAATTGGGGGAATAGAATATATTTTTAGCCACATGTTATTTTTTAAATTGGTTCCTGGAATTTTCCCCAGTGGTGGCAAGAATATCTTTGGTTGGCAAGCAACGGTACCATGGATAATTTTACCTATCTTCCCACATGTTTGCCCTGGTTGGTACATTACATAAATTGGAGCTGGTACAGATGTAAAGTCAGAGAATGGGCTTTATATGTGTGGAGTCTTTTGCACAGAGAAGTGCTTTGTCTCCATCTGGCGGACAAACCCATCTTTGCAACGTCAGCCATGGTTCTCAAGCCTGCTGCACTTCAGGATCACCAGTGGGGCTTATAAACAATCAGGATACCAGGCTCCTCCCCAGACCAATTCAGTCCGGCCTGGGAAAGGACCAGGCTTCAGAATTTTTTTTTTTTAATTTTAGAGAGAGAGAGCTAACTAGTGTGAGTGGGGGAGAAGGGCAGAAGGAGAGGGAGAAAGAGAGAAAGAAAGAGAAAATCTCAAGCAGGCTCCATGCTCAGCGCAGAGCCTGTCATGGGGCTTGAGCCCATGACCCTGGGATCATGACCTGAGCTGAAATCAAGAGTCGGACCCAGGTGCCCCTTCAGTATTTCTTAAAGATATGTAGGTGGGGTGTCTGGTTGGCTCAGTTGGTAGAGCATGTGACTCTTGATCTTGGGGTCATGAGTTCAAGCCCCATGTTGAGTATAAAGATTACCTAAAAGTAAAATCTAAAAAAAAAAAAAAAAAGGTATGTAGGTACTTTTAATGTGCAACTAAAGTTAAGAACCACGGAGGAAGAGAAGCTGTAAATTGTGTAAATTGGTAAATACTGGACATTCCTCCTATAAAATTTCCATAAAGGAAAAAGAGTAATCTATTCAGGTAATCTATTCTGTACTCTTCCAGAGACCTTTTCCCACCTTCCAGAGGGGAAAGTGGCAAGTGTTGCCAAGAATATAAGAAGTCTAAATTACTTCCTGTGTTACTCTGTGTAAGAGGCTGAATGTGCTGAGAAAAGACACATGTGCACACACACAAAATCAGATTGGTCCCTGGTAGTTTCAATCTGATTTTGATGTTAGGTATTTGCTGAAAACTTTATTACATATTTTCTCATTTAATTCTCTCAAGAACTTGTTAAAATGAGTATTTTTTTTCTTGGGCACCTGGGTGGCTCAGTTGGTTGAGGTCTGACTCTTGATTTCAGCTCAGGTCATGATCCCAGGGTTGTGGGATCAAGCCCCCATGTCAGGCTCCAAACTCAGTGTGGAGATTCTCTCTTCTCTCTCCCTTTGCCCCTCTCCCCCATTCACACTTGCTGGCTTTCTCTCCCTCTCTCTCTAAAATAAAATAAAATAAAAATTTAAATGAGCATTTTTTTCTTCCTGTGAGTGATAATACTCCCCTAAGAACACAGAGTCCTAGAATATCGTAGTTGCCCCCTCAGACCCTGTTTTTCCTTTCATCTTTTTTTTTTTTTAATGTTTACTTATTTTTGAGACAGAGAGAGAGAGAGATTGGGATGAGGGAGGGGCAGAGAGAGAAGGAGAGAAAGAGAGAATCCCAAGAAGGCTCCATCCACACTGTTAGTGTGGAGCTCGACTTGGGGCTTGAACTCACAAACCACAAGATCATGACCCAAGCTGAAATCAAGCCACCCAGGCGCCCCTCCTTTCATCTTTTTGCTTAAATCTTACATTACCAGAATCATCTTCGTTTTCAGCTTGCTATCTTTTTAAAAAGCTTCTCAAACTAATTCCCATGGATAGCAGCTCAGCCTTCATCATGCTACATGCATTACTGATAAAAAATTCAGTTATTAAAAAGATCAAGTTCTGGGCCATCTGGCTGGCTGATTTGGAAGAGCATGTGACTCTTGATCTCGGGGTCGTGAGTTCAAGCCCTACATTGGGTGTAGAGAGTACTAAAAATAAATAAATAAACCTAAAAACAAAAAAAGATCAAGTTTGCTGCTGGCAGTGGTTGACTGGTGGTTCTGACTCTGACTGAAAACAATTAGAAATAGAAATACTATGAAAAGAGTGAAAGGGAAGCCAGAAGTAAGAAATAATACTTGCAAGGCATCTAACAGACAGAAGAGCTCATAACCAGAATATATACAACTCCTATAACTCACTAAGAAAAAGACTGACAACGTGATAATAAATTGGCAAGAGACTTCACAAAAGGGATTCTTGAAATAGTCAGTAAACATATGAAAAGACTCAACCTCATTAATATTCAAAGAAATAAAAACTCAAGCCGCAGTGGGCACACCTTCCACACCCAACACAATGGCCCAAATTGGAAAGACTGACGATACCAAGCGATGGCAAAGAGCTGCAACTCTCACACCTGGCTGGTAAGAGTGTAAATTGGTGCAACCACTTTGGAAAATGGTTTGGCAGCGTCTCTTAAAGTCGAATACGCGTACACAACGTAGCAATTTCACTCCTAGAGACACCCACAGAAATGCACCCCCGTGTACCCAAAGACATGTTGAAGAGTGTTTATAGCAGGGGCTCCTGGGTGGCTCAGTCTGTTAAGTGTCCGACTCGTGATTTCAGCTCCGATCGTGATCTCACAGGATGAGCCCTGGTCAGCCTCCACGATGGGCATGGACCTGCTTAGGATTCTCTTTCTCCCCCTCTCTCTCTGCCCCTCCCCTGCTGGCTTGCTCGCATGTGCATGCACTTTCTCTCTCTCTCTCAAAAAAAATGTTTATAGCACTGTTATTTATAAGTAACCCTAAACTGGAAACCTAAATGTCCTTCAATAGAATGGGTAAGTAAATTATGATATAGTCATACGATGGAATACTATATAACAATAAAAGTGGAAAAACTATGGCTACACACAATAGATGTGTAAATGTGACCAATGCAATGTTGTACAAAATCAGACGGGTATTTAAAAATTTTTTTGTTTATATTAAGCCCAAATCAGGCAAAACTAATCTAGGCCATAAGAAGACAAAAATGGTTGCTACTCTAGGTAATAGAGAGAGAGAGTGACTGCAAAGGGGAAGGAAAGGATGATATATTTCTTGCCCTGCGTTGTCATTACCTAGGTGTGTTCACTTTGTGATAATTCATTGAGCTATATACCATTTTTACGCAATTCAATAAAAAAGCTTAAAAAACCAAAATAGGATATTAAAAAAATAGTTTTATGAAAATTAAGTCTTCCTTGTGTTTTTCGCCTCAGTGGGAGAGTTTTCATAGATGACACAAACCTAGTAGTTCTCCTCCAACTTCATTGTACAGATGACTCACCTGGGTTTCTTGTTCGTTTTAAAAAAATTTTTTTAATGTTTTTATTTATTTTCAAGAGAGAGAGTCACAGAATGCAAGCGGGGGAGGGGCAGAGAGTGAGGGAGACACAGAATCCGAAACAGGCTTCAGGCTCTGAGCTGTCAGCACAGAGCCCGACGCGGGGCCCGAACCCACAAATGATAAGATCATGACTTAAGCTGAAAGTCGGACGCTCAGCAGACTGAGCCACCCAGGCACCCCATCCCCTAGGCTTCTTTTTAAAATGCAGACTAATAATTATTAATTATTGTTAATAAAAGTATTCTTGGGTAGGGCCCAAGATCCTTACATTTTTAGCAAGTTCCCAGGTGATGCCCATACTTTGAGTAGCAAGGACCTAGGGCAGTGCTTTCCCAAAACATTTTCCACAGATAGTGATGTTTTGAATTAACAGATGTTGTTAGCACTGCTAACATTTAATCGAAATTTCCTTTTAAAATATTATACTTTTAGGTCATTCCTCTCACTTTGTCATAATTTGCCTTTAAAAATAAGTTTGCCACACCTGAGAATAGTAAACTCAATAAACAATAAAGCTCAATAAACATACCTGTGTGCCAGACGCTGTGGTGCTACCTCATTTAATCCAGAAGAATACGCCAGGAAGTGGCAGGAAAGACCACCTGATGATGAACACACACATTTGGCACCTTGTGTATACACGACACTTAGCAACTGGCATCTTTATGATGGCTGGTCTATCGCAGGGGCTGGCTAACTTTTTCTGTAAAAAGCCACGTGGTTCTAGGCTTTGCAGACCATAGGGTTTCTGTCACAACTGCTAGGCTCTGCCATCATAACCTGAAAGTCATCATAAGTAAATGGGCATAATGTAATGTAAATAAATATCAGTGTAAATCATGGGCATGACTGTGGTTCACAAAACTTCATTGACAAAACAGGTGACAGGCCAGTTTCCAACCTCTGGTCTACTGAATCTTCCTCAATCAATGGTATGTATGTCTTGAAACTCCCACATATTTTATCTTAGACTAGATTTTAAAATCTCTATTTCCTATTAAAATTTCAAAGATGAGTTGTAACTTTTTAAAACAAATAATCCATGTGCATATGGTATCTCAAGAATGATTTTTAGTGTTGTGAATGGTCACTCATAGTCAAATACGTTTAAGAATGATCATCCAAGGACAAAGAGAGTCCTCAAATGATATGGGGAGTCATAATACCAGGGAATTAAGTCTGAGTATAAAATTGCATTCTTGAGCCACACACTTCCTAGGCCACTAGCCAAACTGCCCTACGTTTTCTCAGGACTGGCAACCATCAATCGTTATACTACTAAGTTGGTGTATAAACTGCATAGAAATAATGTATCTGAATTTAGATTCCCATGATTGGCTGAAGATTGAAGTCCATACCATGAGGCTGTCAAAGATAAATGAAGCCGGGCTTTAAAGTGATGAAAACAGATTTTGTTCATTACTGAGAGCCAGGGAAAGAGCTGATGATGGCAGAAATGACGGTGTAGGTCCAGGAACTACCAGCTATGGTTTTCATGCGGGAACCACAATGCCAGATCCCCACAGCTCATCTTTTCATCTTGGTTTTGCCACAGAA
Organism: Panthera uncia; assembly: GCF_023721935.1. Lineage (NCBI taxonomy): Eukaryota > Metazoa > Chordata > Mammalia > Carnivora > Felidae > Panthera > Panthera uncia. Next base: position 50,833,284 of record NC_064818.1, read on the forward strand.
GAAGCAAATGTACTTAGTGTGCTGGCTTTTTTTCCATCTTCTTCACCATTTTCCTGAGGGAGGCACCCTAACGGGTCCTGTATTTACGGACAGTTCTGACCTTCTTGGTGGGTTTAGCCATGTTGCTGCAAACAAGGTCTGAGCCCAGAAAGCTCGATTTTAACAGCCTTGGGGCACCTGGGTTGCTCCGTTGTTTGAGCATCTGACTTCAGCTCAGGTCATGATCTCATGGTTCATGAGATCAAGCCGCATATCGGGTTCACTGCTGTCAGTGTGGAGTTCGCTCCGGATTCTCTGTCCATCTCCCTCTCTGCCCTCCTCTGCTCCTGCTCTTTCTCAAAAATAAATAAATAACCGTTAAAATAAAATAAATAAATAAATAAACATTAAAAATAAATAAATAGTATTTGTTAAGTACTTGCTAAATGACTTCTAGCACATACAGATATAGCCTTCTATGATAAAAGAAATAAAATTTTAAACTTGTAAAAGAGACTGAAAGTGATTATTCTAAGTATTGAAACATATCATTCCCTTTACAAAAAAGACTTCACAGCAGGATTTCTTTGGCTAATAATCTCCTATAGGGTATTTAGAATAATTGTAACACACTTGCCTTACAAACCATTTTGAGTACTACCTACAGAATTTCAAGTTGTCCCTAAAATATCTTCCTATCAGCCATTTCATCAAGTGGAACTATTAACACTTGGTTTCTAATGTTAACTTTAATAAAATATTTCCATTATCAACTCTAACTCACCATACCTTACATTTGTCAAAAGCTGCTCCAAAATATTCTCCAAAATATGACCTTTTGCTACAAGAACAAGTGCATCTACTCCATAGCAGGAAAATAAATATTTTGCTGTTTTTTAAAAATACGCAGTAGAGGGGCATCTGGGTGACTCAGTCGGTTGAGCATCTGACTCTTGATTTTGGCTTAGGTCGTGATTTCAGGGTCGTGGGATTGAGCCCACAGCAGGCTCTGCACTGAGTATGGAGCCTGCTTAAGATTCTCCCTCTGCTCTTCTCCCCCACTTGTGCTCTCTCTAAACACACACACACACACACACACACACACACACCAAAAGCAAACAACGAAACAAACACACTAGAAGCCCTCACTTGGTATTGTCAGTATTTCTCATTTTAGTTCTTCTAGTCTGCATGGAATTGTATCTCATTTTGGTTGTTTCAAAAATATGTCTTCCCGCTTTTTATAGAAACATTGTTTTTATAGAACATTTCCATTTCTCTTAAAAGTTTTATGTCCTTTGATCTTACCTCCTAATTACAGCCTTCAGGCACTCACTGATCTTCTCTCTGTAGTTTTGCTTCACCTATCAGTATTAATTTGCATTTCCCTGAGGACTAATGGTGTTGGGTGTCTTTTCAAGTACAAATTGACCATTGACTACATCTCCTTTAGTGAAGAATCTATTTGACTCTTTTACCAGAACTTTATCTTCTGATTTTAACAGTTTCTTATGTAGTCTTTTTTTTTTAAGATTCTATTTTTAGGTAATCAGTACACCCCGTATGGGTCTTGAACTCACAACCTGGATATCAAGAGTCATAGGCTCCACTGACTGAGCCAGCCAGGCGCTCTTCTTATGTGTTCTTATATATAAGTACTTTGTCTGACTTCAAGTGTTGCAAATACTTCCTCCCAGTCAGTCGCTTTTTATTTACTTTATGTGTATCTTTTAAACAGAAGACGTTTTCAAACTTGAAAAGCTTCGATTTGTCCATTTTTTGTTTGATGGCTAGTGCCTTTTGCACTCTAAGAAAGTTTTGTCTACCAAACTTCAAAAATATTTTCTTCTATGTTGTCCCATAGAAGTTTTATATTTTTAGTTTTTGTTTAAATCTTTTTTGAGTTAATTTTGTATATACTGTGGGGTAAGATTTGAGGTTCAATTTTTTTCCCCCATAAAGATATCTAATTGTTCAACCATTGTTGAAAAGACAGTTTTTCTCCCATTGAATTTCCATGGCATTTTTGTCAAATCATTTGAAATCAACCTGGGGATCTACTTGTACACTCTCTATTCTCTTCCATTGATATATAGGTCTATCCTTAGCCAAATACCACACTATCTTGATTACTATAGTTTTATGTAATATTTGCTATCAGAGAGAAAAACTTTGTTCTTCTTTTCCAGAATTATTTTAGCTATTCAAGATTCTTTGCTATGTCCATGTAAACTTCAAAATCAATTCATAAATATCTGCCCAAAAAGCCTGCTGGGATTTTGGTAAGCATTGCTTAGAATCAATGGGGGAGAACAGATACCTTAAAAATACTGTCTTAGAGGGGTATCTGGGTGGCTCAGTCGGTTAAGTGTCTGACTTCAGCTAAGGTCATGGTCTTGTGGTCTGTTGAGTTTGAGCCCTGTGTTGGGCTCTGTGCTGACAGCTCAGAGCCTGGAGCCTGAGGATTTTGTTTTGTATTCTGTGTCTCCCTCTCTCTCTGCCCTCCCCTGCTCACACACTCTGTCTCAAAAATACACAAAACAAAACAAAGCAGTCTTACTGGGGGCACCTGGGTGACTCAGTTAAGTGTCCGACTCTTGGTTTCAGCTCAGGTCATGATCTTGGGTTAGTGAGTTTGAGCCCAGTATTAGGCTCCACAGGACAGTGTGGACCATGCTTGGGATTCTTTCTTTACCTTTCCCTCTGCTTCTCCCCAGCTGTGCTCTCTATCTCAAAATGAGAGAGAGCCCATCCAGGGGCTCCTGGATGGCTCAGTCGATTAAGTGTTTGATTCTTGATTTTGGTTCATGGTATTGAGCCCCATGTTGGGCTCTGAGCTGACAGCATGGGGCCTACTTGGGATTCTCTCTTTCCCTCTTTCAAAATAAACAAACTTAAAAATATATATACTGTCTTCCAATCCTTGGATGTGACACATATATTCTTTAAGTCTTTTAAACATTTCTTGCAGTAATGTTTTGAAGTTTTCAGTGTACAGGTTTTCATATTTAAAAAAATTTACCCCTGGGCATCTGGGTGGTTCAGTTGGTTAAGTGTCCAACTTCGGCTCAGGTCACCAGTTTGCGAGTTCAAGCCCTGAATCAGGCTCTGTGCTGACAGCTCAGAGCCTGGAGCCTGCTTCCTATTCTGTGTCTCCCTTTTTCTCTCTCTGCCCCTCACCCACTCATGCTCTGTCTCTAAGAAGTAATAAACGTTAAACAATTTAAAAAAAAAAACTTTCTTAAAAATAAATGAATAAATTTACTCCTAATGATTTTTTTGAAAAAAATTTTTTTACGTTTATTTGAGAGAGAGTGAGCACACAAGAAGCTGGGGAGGGGCAGAGAGGAGAGAGAATCCCAAGCCTGGTCCACTGTGCCACCAACGCAGAGCCCAATGTGGGGCTTGAACTCATAAACTATGAGATGATGAACTGTGCTGAGATCAAGAGTCAGACACTTAACCGACTGAACCACCCCGGTGCCCTGATACGCAATTGATTTAATGTTGATTTATCTCCTGCAACCTTTTAAATTAGTAGTAGTAGCTTTTTTTTTTTTTTTTTTTTTGTATGTGCTAATCTGTGACTAGACAGTTGTACCACATCCTTTCCAATCTACTTCACCAACTAAAACCTCAAATACAAGTATGAATAGTAGTAAAAGCATACATCCTCATCTTGGTGCAGGTCTTGGGGTGGGGTGGGAGAGTGTTCAATATTATATCCTTAAATATGATGTTACCAGTAGGTATTCTGTAAGTTTCCTTTATTACATT